>NC_082400.1:2907032-2955515 GCF_031168955.1 Gadus macrocephalus
TTAGAAGAGAAGAAAAAGTAGACTCCCTTAAGCGGGCCCTTAACACATCCCCTGATGGATGCGGCCGAACGCCCTGCATGGAGAAGAAAATGCATGCAGGAGGGCGGGGGTGTGAGGGTGGAGATCTGAATGCAGATCACCTCCACCGAGATCCAGAAAGTGCTGCATGAGGGCTAAAGAGATGGAAACAGCCCAGAGTGTCCAGTTCACAGCCCCAGTGCCCCTTGCTTTGATCTCTGGCCCTAATGAGCTCCCAGAACACAGCTCACAGATGAGAAGATAGGGCTGTTTCAAAAGGACTCTTGATTCTAGGGGAGACCTAGAGTAAAAGAGAAATCTCCTACCCGGGCTAAGATGCTGCCTTAAATAACATCAGTATTCCCTTATGCACTGTGCGTCAGTGCAGCCCAGCGCCCATCACCGCCTCCAGAGCAAGGTCATTTTCAGCGCTACCAAACCAGATTCATTCAAGCAACCAGGGGAAGATATCTAAAAGGCCTTTGTTCACCGTACAAAATGCTCTTTTTATCACATAAACAGATTACCAATGTCAATACTGTCTTTGTAGCAAGAAGGCATATCCCCGCCCTCTCCGAATTGCGTGAATCTCCTAGTCTGATTTGTTGGGAAGGAACAACACTAAAACCACACCGGTGGGCTGAGACATTGCCAGGGGAAGAATATTTGTTAAACTGCAAAGTGCTTGTGTACAGCACATTGAGTTAAAAGCAGGAATCCCTCTGTGCCGTATGCAGCTGGATGTGCAATCAAAAAGAATTTTTAATGTCTTCTCTCCCTCGTTCAAATTCAGCACACTGCGCTCCGGAAGGCTGGCCTCCTCGGGTTTCTGTAACTCGTGACAGGCACATTAGCTCTCTACATATTAGCTATGATACGCATAGGAGGGATTCCTGCACATCATTACAGGCTGCACAGCGCGCATTGCTGCGATGGACTGCAGAAGGAATGGAAGAACTTATAAACACGTATGGTTTACCCCAACACCATGCTAATGGGAGGTCTTTGGGCCAATCACTAGCAGGATATTTATGGACAAATGAATGAATTTAATAGTTGATTAAAGCGGTGAATCAAGGAAGAGGGAGATTTATTTTTTCTTGATGATTAAAACGATTTTCGTGGCGGTATGTTGGAGTCGCCATCCTCCTGCGTGCGACTCATTGAAAGTGTCTAATGATAGCCGAGCCGTCTCAAAGGCGGGAGACGCAGCAGGACTTCAAAGGGATTTGACAGACAGACGGTGCATGTTAAACGCGAGAATAAGGAAAAAGGATGGGAGACTCATTACTTTACACAAACACGTGCACACACACACACGCACACACGCACATATATTTACACACACACACACACACACACACACACACACACACACACACACACACACACACACACACACACACACACACACACACACACACACACACACACACATGCAAACATCCATACACTCTTGCAAGCACAAACACAAAGAAAAAAACACAGACACATACACGCAAACACACCTAACCACACACACACGCAGACATACTTACTCAAGCACACAAACACACATACACACACACACACACACACACACACACAAACACACACACATACACACACACACACACACACACACACACACACACACACACACACACACACACACACCCCCCCCCCCCCACACACACACACACACACACACACACACACACACACACACACACACACACACACACGCACACACACACACACACACACACACACACACACACACACACACACACACACACACACACACATACACACACACACACTTTACATCATACACCTCATCTCACAAACATTTTATACTTCCACACAAACAGGTTTCTGGCATCCATCTCCACATCTTTTTGTTAAAAACATATATTTTTCATCTTCTTCTTCAAAGCACTCATGCTCAGATATGTTTTAGCATCATGAGAGCTGGTGGGCGTATTTGGTCACATGCTGAAGACAACTTGGGATTTCCAGTACACACAGAACACCTTTTCCTTATACAAATATATGCCAACAAATACATTCAGGGTGTCAGTATTAGATGTATTTTCGAACACGAGCAAAACATATACGTTGCTTGTTCCATTGAAATAATAGTCACGGATTTAGCATGCTACAACAAGTAGCATTTTGATTAATCTTTTCAGAGAATACCGTTTTATCAATTCATTACCATCGCTGTGTACATCGTGAATGTGCCTCGTCTTGAAAGGTGACGATCTGCGATGATCAAGGCTAGCTTTGAATTACGCCTTGACAATGGAGAGGTGTGGTGGTGGTGGTGGTGGTGGCATGTGATAGATTTGCCGCCATTTATGATTCAGGGCGTGAAGCTACAGATAAGTGGCTGGGAACACACACGTTCCCCAAAGACGTTTTTCCCAAGGGGGAAGGAGAGATTGGCATTGAAATCCAACCTCCTTCTCCAGTCCACCATGTGTTTCTCCATTCATCTCCCAGATATGCTGCCTGTTCTGGGAGCCACTCTGTTGGGCGCCCAGATCCTGGTACCTGGCCCCCCCTCTCCCCTGTGCCCACTCCCTACCTAACGGTTCAGGAATCACACCCCCTCCACCCTCCTCCCCCCTGCTCTCACTCCACACTAATGTCCTAATCATATTAAAAAAATTAATTACATACTTATTTATTATTAAAAAATATCTCATATTTAAGTTTTCTCTCACAATTACCCCTTACCCTTTCATTACATGTGTGTTTCTATCATTTCTTTGTCTATTCATTGTCTTGTCCATATTTTATGACGCCTGCAGCATGATATCAACACTTCATAAGGGCCCCCAAGCAAGGGCCCCGTGGAGCCCCGGGCCATACAGATTGGACCTTAATGTGGATTGATCCCTGCTCTCGCCCTGTACTCCTGACACAATGCACTGGCCCCTTACCCTCTCCCGCTGCTGGTTTGTGCGGGTGTGTGTTTATGTGTGTCTATTGGGTTGAAGTGTGTTGAAGTGTGTTTCCCCGTGTGTTTGCGCCTGTGCATGTGTCTGCTGGTCTGCGTGCCTCTGTATGTGTGTGAGTGTGTGTGAGTGCATGTCTGCAAGTGCATATGTGCGTGTGCGTGCATGTGTGTGTGAGCCAATAAAGCCTGTGGGCCCGAGTCCCACCTCCCTCCCACGGCCCACAGCAGCTTGTTTTGGTTTTTTTCATTTCTTTTTTCCTTGCTTCTTATTCTCCATCCCTCTGTGATTAATGCCTCTCTTACCGTCAACGGGCTGTCAGCTCAGGGAACAGAGTCATTCTTAAAGGCCGCCGGTCCCGACGACGGCAGACTGATTGAGTTGTGGCCCTTTTGTGAGTTGGTAAAGCACAGGATTAATGCACAACCTGGGGGGGGGGAGGGGGGCGGGCCACAGAGTATGAAAGAGGGGGGTGAGGAGTGTGAGAGGAAGAGAGGAGATGAGATGGTGATGGGATGAGGGTATGAAAGAGTAAGGGGGTGAGGTTGTCTGAGACTGAGGGGTGAGTATATTGGGCTGAGGGGGTGGGGGATGAGAGGGTGAGTGTAATTGGCTGAGGGGGTGGGGGTGAGAGGGTGAGTGTATTGGGCTGAGGGGGTGGGGGATGAGAGGGTGAGTGTATTGGGCTGAGGGGGTGGGGGGTGGGGGGTGGGGGGTGAGAGGGTGAGTGTATTGGGCTGAGGGGCTGAGGGGGGGAGGGGGTAAGTGTATGGGGCTGAGGGGGGGGAGGTGGTTGAGAGGGTGGGGAAGGAGCTTGTGGAGGTGCTGAGAGGGTGGGGAAGGAGCTTGTGGAGGTGCTGAGAGGGTGGGGGAGGAGCTTGTGGAGGTGCTGAGACGGTGGGGGAGGAGCTTGTAGAGGTGCTGAGACGGTGGGGGAGGAGCTTGTAGAGGTGCTGAGGGGATGGGGGAGGAGCTTGTAGAGGTGCTGAGAGGGTGGGGGAGGAGCTTGTAGAGGTGCAGAGGGGATGGGGGAGGAGTTTGTAGAGGTGCTGAGGGGATGGGGGAGGAGCTTGCAGAGGTGCTGAGAGGTGAGTTTCGGGGTAGAAGGTTAAAGGCGTAAGGGGGTGATGTTGGTATGAGGGAGGTGAGGGAGAGCTATTTTACTGGGAGTGGATTGGGAGGAAGTGAAGGGCTGAGCTGGTGAGGGGAGCGCGGTGGTTCACATGATGACAGCATATGAACAGGTAATATTTAACGTCCTCTGCTTGTTATGCTAATGCAGCGGGACCTGTTGCTGTAACTAACGATGTGAGCGCATTACTAAAAGACGCTGTGTTTTACATAGAACCTTTGGCACATCTCATTAATTATGCCCCTAATGGCTTTAATTAAGACGCTTAAATGCGCAGTTAGGGGCGATGAATATTCTGTAAATTGGCTTAAAAGGAATCAATTTCAAATCTAATATGTCTTCCCTGTCCCTGAATGTAATCATCGCAGACAGCGATTAGCGAGGAGGTAAATGATTGAAAGGCCTTTTCTGCATAATTTTGCAGAGAGACTCGATTGTGTCTAGTGGAGGTAAACAAACATCATCACACAATGAAGCTGTTAAGGTTTATTTTTTATCCTCTTAATAGATGTTCCCTCACGGACAATGATCTTTCATGTCAATAGAACAAGGCATGATGCATAATTAGACCCATAATAATGACAGAATAGTAGTCCTACTGTAATTAACTAGCTTTACTATATACAGTCATACAACATACGCTTCTATCTAAATCTGAGTGAATTGAGGAGAGGCCCTGCGGGCATAGGGACCAGTGAACCCAGTCACCTTATTGTAGTGGTACTGGGTCCACTGCACCAATAACACCCCCCCCCCCTCCCCCGCTGCCGCCCTGTTTATCAAAGCATACAGCTGAGCTCCTCATTAGGAAAGCTCTCCGTCTTCCTGGAGCTGGAGAGGATCTGAGATGTAAATCTGCATTCAACCAGGAGCCCAGTGCAGCGTGTTCTCAGCAGAGGAGTCAGATGGTTGGGCCTGCACTTTCTCATGAACTCCTCCCGGCCCTCCACCTCCACCCCCCGCCCCCCCCCCCCCCCACACCCCAGCCCGCCCCCCTCCACCCCCGCTCCTCCCTTCGCCTGGCGCAGCTGAATAGCTGATTAAGCACACATTGATTAGCACAGGCTCATTAGAATCCTGTCTGCGTTGGCCTCCCTAAACACACACACAAGGAGGCAAACATACAGCTCTGCACAGACACACACACACTCACGCACACACACACTCGTGCGTGCACACACATATGTACACTCACACAAGCACACCCATACACAAGCATGCATTCACAGACTGATATACACGTAAAGCCATGCTCACACAAACACACACACACACACACACACACACACACACACACACACACACACACACACACACAGACACACACACACACACACACACACACACACACACACACACACACACACACACACACACACACACAAACACAGACACACACACAGACACACACACACAAAAAACAATATACCAATGCATGCACACCCACACACATTAAGGCACACAAAAACACAGACACACACACACACACACACACACACACACATACAATACGATAAAGGCCCTACATAAACACACATACACAGACAAACACACACACACACACACACACACACACACACACACGGCACGCACGCACACACACACACACACACACACACACACACACACACACACACACACACACACACACACACACACACACACACACACACACACACACACACACACACACACACAAACACACACACACAGGCCATCCCCCCCTCCCTCGGACTGAGCCCTCATGCTGCTCAGACTCAAATGGATGAACCAGCTCCATATTTCTGTCGGGGACAGGAAATCACTGAACACTTGTCAGGAAGCCTACGATCGATGGAATTCACATCATTGTGACTGCACCACACATCCCCTTATACCCCACCCATCACACCCCTCACAGAGGCCCCATGTGAGCACCTGTGTCCACCCACACATTTACATACTGACAACGGGATGCACATGCATACCACGCAAAACATATAGCGAGCACACACACACACTCACACACGCACACCATCAAACACACACTCACAGTCCACACATACATGGGCAGACATGACATGAACACACAAGCGCACACATACACAGCTCCCAAATGAGCTTCATGTCCTATCTCAGAACACTGCTCTCTCTTTCTCTCTCTATCTCCTCCTTCTCTCTCTCTCTCTCTCTCTCTCTCTCTCTCTCTCTCTCTCTACTCCTCTCTCTCTCTCTCTCTCTCTCTCTCTCTCTCTCTCTCTCTCTCTCTCTCTCTCTCTATCTTAGGGTTGACTTATGGTCGTTAGCGTATCGACAACTGTCTTTTTCTCTCTCTCGTCTTCTCATCATGTCGCTCCCTGCAGGGCGGAGGCAGCGAACACATCAATGGCAACCCTGGCCTCCACAGTGCAGCCCTATAGGGCGTCTCCAAGGTTAACCTAATGCGTCTCAGACAGGAAGCTTAAAACATTAGCAAGGCTGCAAATGCATGTGTGTGTGTGTGCATGCGCCTGTGTGTGTCTCTGTCCTTTTGTGTGTGTGTGTGTGTGTGTGTGTGTGTGTGTGTGTGTGTGTGTGTGTGTGTGTGTGTGTGTGTGTGTGTGTGTGTGTGTGTGTGTGTGTGTGTGTGTGTGTGTGTGTGTGTGTGTCTGAGATGGAGAGTGTCTGTGTGTGTGTGTTTCTGTTTGTGTGTGTGTGTGTGTGTCTGATAGGGAGAGTGCGTGTGTGTGTCTCTCTGTCAGTGTGTGTGTTTGTGTGGGAGGTAGGGAGTGTGTCGATGTTTGTGTGTTTGCACGATGATCTTAGTAAGCGTCAATGTTCTTCCGGATTTCTCAAATAATGTATTTAGTTACTTCAAAATTAAATCCTGCTATTTCTTCTTGCGAAGCCAAATCCTGCTATTTCTTCTTGCGAAGCCTTCTTTTTTCCAAGTGACCCCGACATATAATTTATTAGAAAATATGTGATAAACACATCGCATTTGGAGCGAAATCAAAATGTAAAAATACTTGTGTACTACAGTGGCCGTCCAATTATCCCACATTATTAGTGAACTAAAGAACACACAAAATAAACGTGTTGCTGATTCCTCGCTCTGCCATCTGTCGCTGGAAGGTTTACAAGCAGAGAGAAAAGCGAGTTGGACTGTATCGCCTGTTACGTTCTTTTACTGCTTTCTGATTAAATGTGAGTCATTTGTCTAATGCCATACAAACTCTATTGATTATTATCATTAATGGATCATCATTAATCATTAACGTATGGATTTCAAATCGGTCCCACCAACGTTTATGTTAACAATAAATATAATTCTGTCATGAATACCTGGACAGTGCTCCGGACAGAAAACCGTCTGTCTTTGTTTCCCCAACCACAGAACGGAGTCCAAAGGTACATCTAAAGGAGGGAATGGGAAGACATTTAGGGCCAAGTGGATTGATACTGTCAAAGAACTGTTGAAGTGCTCAGGATCTGTTTTGTTGTTGTCGGTTCTGAGGGTACCCCATTGGTTTTTAGGGGGTCCAGGACTACCCCGGACCCCCATTCTCATTTTTATCCCAAATGGTTTTATGTGCCAAAAACGCCATGATGAAAACTAAATATACCCATATTTATTTCCTAATCATTCCTATGACTATGATTGTGGTTATGATAATGCAAATGATTTAATAATAATAATAGTAATAATAATAATAATAATAATAATAATAATAATAATAACAAAGATAATAAAATTAATAGTAATTATGATAATAAAAAATATATTCAAAAGAGTTGCATCAAACCACCGTCTAGAAGTGCAAGAAATGCTGTTCCCCCACCCTGAGAGCCTGACCACCCCAGTGGGTGAGGCCCCCACCCTGAGAGCCTGACCACCCCAGTGGGTGAGGCCCCCACCCTGAGAGCCTGACCCCCCCAGTGGGTGAGGCTGGTCCACGGAGCAGACTCTGTTCCATTCAGGGAGCTGTTCTCTGAGTGCAGTGAGCAGCAGAGTGTGACAAACAGCCCAGCAGGCCTGGAGCCCACAGCTCAGAAGACAGCATTCCAACAACGCCATATTACTGCATTAATATTTAAAGTCTGATGTTACTGTTTAACGTGCAGTCAGAGAGACGGCCACAGACCAACGCTCTCCAAGCCTTGGGAGCGCCTGCAGTGGCAGAGCGCTCCAGAAGGTGGTGGGTGTGTGTGAATGTCAGAGGTGCTTATGGGGTGGGGGTAAGAGAAAGGAAATATTTTGTCTGTGGTAAAAAAAATATTTTCAACATTTATTTCAACGATTGGTTTCGAATGATTGAATGAATATGATTGTTTTGAAAAAACAAAACTGATTGAAATAAGAACCCAACAGCTTGCCAGGAAATATTGTAGTCTATTTCAATGGCATTGGGGTCATACATTTTGCATAGTAAGAATATATGTATACAATATCTCAGTTTTCCATTTTTATTTGATATGGATTTATATAATAATAAATTATATAAAGGTCTCCCTCTTGCAACCGTGGCTCATTAGAGATTATCTTCCGTCATCCCCAAGCTGGGAGGCACATGGCTCAGCACATGTTTACCACCACACTGATTAGCAAAAGATTTATGCTTCGACAGAAAAAATAACCAAATTCTCTCTTGGAAAGAAACTGGTCCCCGGAATGCATCATCCTCTGGGCATATGTATCCATCTTGTTGAGCGATTTACGTATCGAAACGTGGCTACAAGTCTCTCAAGTCTTGGGTCTGAGGTCTTGGGTCTGAGGTCTTAGGTATTAGGTCTTAGATCTGTGATCTGAGGTCTAAGGTCTGAGGTCTGAAGTCTAAGGTCTGAGGTCTGAGGTCTGATGTCTGAGGTCTGAAGTCTGAGGTCTCAGGTCTGAAGTCTGAGGTCTGAAGTCTGAGATCTAAGGTCTAAGGTCTGAGGTCTGAGGTCTGAGGGGGTCTGAGGTCTGAGGGGGTCTGAGGTCTGAGGTCTGAAGTCTGAGGTCTCAGGTCTGAAGTCTGAGATCTCAGGTCTAAGGTCTGAGGTCTGAGGTCTTAGGTCTGATGTCTGAGGTCTGAGGGGGTCTGAGGTCCGAGGGGGTCTGAGGTCTGATGTCTGAGGTCTGAGGGGGTCTGAGGTCTGAGGGGGTCTGAGGTCTGAGGGGGTCTGAGGTCTGATGTCTGAGGTCTGAGGGGGTCTGAGGTCTGAGGGGTTCTGAGGTCTAATGTCTGAGGGGATCTGAGGTCTGAGGGGGTCTGAGGTCTGATGTCTGAGGTCTGAGGGGGTCTGAGGTCTGAGGTCAGAGGGGGTCTGAGGTCTGAGGTCTGAGGGGGTCTGAGGTCTGAGGTCTGAGGGGGTCTGAGGTCTGAGGGGGTCTGAGTCTGAGGTCTTAGATCTGAGATCTTGGTCTTACCTGACCCGGCCTTACACCCCCCCCCCCCCCCCCCCCCCTACAGCCCTGACATATGACAGCAATTAAAGTGCCAGGCTTGCACTTCAGAATAGGTTACGGGAATTTCCGTAGTGTGTGTGTGGGGGGGGGGGGGGGGGGGGGGGGGGTGGGCTAATAATAATAGGTCAGGATTACACATACACACACACAAACAGACACACACACACACACACACACACACACACACACACACACATACACACACACACAAACAGACACACACACACACACACACACACATACACACACACACACACACACACACACACAAACTCCCTCCACACACACACACGCACACACAAAAACAAACACACACACACACACATACACACACACACACACACACACACACACACACACACACACACACACACACACACACACACACACACACACACACACACACACACACACACACACACACACTCACACACAAAGTCAAATGCACACCAGAATGCTTTGCGCAAGATGCATTAAATGCTTCATGAACAGATAGAAACAGCATGACACCGAATGGCAACAAAGCAGGACCGGTGGCCTTCAGTCAGGAAGGAGAGGAAGAAGCATCAGGCCGGTTTATTAGAAGTAGGAGGAGGAGGAAGGAGCACCAGGAGGAGCGGAACGAGTAGAAGGAGGAGAACAAGAGGAAGGGAGAGTGGCTGATGCACTGTAACTGAACCCATCTCTAGATTAGCAGGGGGGGCTGTTTCTGACGTATGTGTGTATGTATGTGTTTATGCCTATGTGTGTGTGTGTGTGTGTGTGCGTGTGTGTGTGTGTTCGTGCAATGTCGGTGTGTATGTGTGTGCACAGGAATGTTTTCGCCACAGTTGCGATGGCAGGAACAGATGGGCGGGGGAAGTGGACTCCTGTGCCCGAGGAAAAGTGCGGCGGCGCGGACGGGAGGGCCGCCTACGGTCCACCCGGGGCCCCGTCACCCACGGCAACGCATGGAGGCTGTCCAGCAACAGGACCCAGTCTCCTCCTCCTCCGCCTCTTCCTACCACCACCACCACTCCTCACCACCTCCACCAGCGGGCTCCCTCTCCTCCCTCCCCCCCCGGCTACCATCTGCCTCCTTGGACCGAGTACCAGAATAACCCCCCCCACACACCCAGAGGGCTACAGCACCGCTAGTGTCGGGGGGCGGGGGGGGGGCGGGGGGGAATGAAGATTTGAAGGGAGCGAGGGGGAGAGAGAGAGCCAACAGCCGATCTAGACGAAGCCAGTCGACGCCTTTGAAGAACTCCATGTTGATTCATGTTACGGTCTGAAATGTATACTTTTTGGCGGACTTTCATCTTTTGTGAGTTTTAGGCCTTTACTTCGTTGGTTGCAGCTACTGGGTTAGGGTTATCCCACATATTTTATTGTACTTATTGTATCTATCGTACTTACTTTGGCTGCTGTAACACTAGAATTTCACCTCAGGGGTTAAGAACATGTTATCTTATCTGATCTGGACTATCTTAACTTTGAGCAGGTGCTTAAAGGAAAACTAAATCGAACGATAGCACTGTGGAAGTGAGTGTGTGTGTGTGTGTGTGTGTGTGTGTGTGTGTGTGTGTGTGTGTGTGTGTGTGTGTGTGTGTGTGTGTGTGTGTGTGTGTGTGTGTGTGTGTGTGTTTCTTTTCTTCCTTCTGGCAAAAAAGAGTGAGCCTGTCCCTGTTGGATGTCCCATCATATGTTCCAACAGGTGGTCGATGATAGAGTGTGGAAGGTGTGAGATAGCATCCAGATGGTAAAGCCTTTTCAGGATTTTTTCAAGGTTTTTTGTCGTAATTTGCTCAACTCTGGGCATGTTATGTATCGACGTGGCTCAGAGTACATACAGTACATGCCATGATGACACTATTTACCGCTGGCAGCCGGCTGTCACACCGACACTGTGTCATGTCATTAGGGACACAGCAAAAGCTGAATAATGTATACGGCATCTTGTACTCAAAGTCAAGTTGTACTCAATAATGTGCGTCGATAAATCGGTAATATTTCTGTGAACATTATTTATGCTGTTCACTGTCGTTGATGATATGTTTATTTTAATTGTTATATCATTAATACCATGATAACAGTAATATAAGTAGTAATAGTATTGGTAGTACTAATTATATTAATCGAATTATCGTTGTGTTGATTAATTAACCACAATTGATTGTGTTGTTGTGTGTGGTTCCCCGTCACTTGGCTGCTGTGTGTGCTAGAGACCTGAGCTGGAGACCCAGCATCGACTTCTTCCCTTTGACATTATTTTGGTTATTAAACAACACATTAACACACTTCACATCAATCACTCCCACATTGGGTTTTTACCACCTGACTTGCTCATAGGCATTGTTGAAACATCAAAAGACCAGGACACTGATAAACCAATGTGTCCAGTAGGTAAGAGCTACACTATCAAACTGTTCCAGAATGCTTTCAAACATCCGTCTTTGAGTATTTAGAGTATTTATTTGAGCCATAAAAAACGAATCAATAATTATTATTATTATCCATACACACCCACACCCACACGCATACAGATACACAAATATACATGGACACACACGCACACCGCACACCAAATACTCACACACATATACATAGACACACACACACACACCCACACACACGCACACAAACACAAATAAACAACACACATATATACATAGACATACACGCACACCACACACACTCACACATATATATAGACACACAAGCACACACACACACATATACATACACACACACACACACCCCAAAAACACACATATACATAGGCACACACGCACACACACACACACACGCACACACACACACACACACACACACACACACACACACACACACACACACACACACACACACACACACACACACACACACACACACACACACACACACACACACACACATGCACAAACGAACACCCCCTCCCAACACACACAACCTTTGGGTCTGTCTTAATCACCTGTCAGCTCAGCTAGTGGTCCAGCATCTCCCTTTCTCTCTCTCTGTCACTCTCATTCTCTCGCTCTCCCACTCTCTCTCTCTCTCTCTCTTCTCTCTCTACTCACTAACTACGGGGGAGGGGCCCTGGCGCTTCCAGGCTCCTGCTCTTCCCCAGTTCTCTGGCCCTCGCTGGCGGTGGCGGAGGTAATGAGGCCGCCGCTGCAGCTCCACACGGGGCCGTAGGGGCCCGGGTTCTGGTGGCAACGCTCGTAAGGGACCGATAATGAGGGACAAACTTCTTAAAGGCATGGGTGGGCAGGTGGGTGGGGGGATGTTGGAGGCGACCACAGCGGGAGAGGGTGGGGGGAGGAGGATGGGCGTTTGGGGGGGGGGGGGGGGGGGTGGTTCAATGGGAGTTACAAGAAGAGGAAGAGAAGATGAGTACAGAGAACATGCAGACCAAATGGTATGGAGATGCAGAGTCGAGATGACAGAAATGAGAGAGGTACATGTGGGTGATGTTGTGAAACAAAAAAACAAACAAGAAGACTAGTTACAAAAAGACGCGAAACAGCAGGAGCCCTCCTGGTAGCATGTGTGTACCGGTGATCTCAGAGCACACAGAACATCAAGATGTATGTGATGTGAGTTTGTGTCTGAGTTTGTGTGAGTGTGTGTGTGTGTGTGTGTGTGTGTGTGTGTGTGTGTGTGTGTGTGTGTGTGTGTGTGTGTGTGTGTGTGTGTGTGTGTGTGTGCGTGCGTGCGTGCGTGCGTGCGTGCGTGCGTGCGTGTGTGTGTGTGTGTGTGTGTGTGTGTGTGTGTGTGTGTGTGTGTGTGTGTGTGTGTGCGTGTGCATGCATGCGTGTGTGTGTGTGTGTGCGTGCATACGGGCGTGTGTGCGTTCGTGTGTGCGTGCGTCCGTGCATGCATGTGTGCGTGCATGTGTGTGTGTGTGCATGTGCTTGGGTGCCCTGGTGTTTTTCTATTGATGTAATTTGACTCATTTCCAGCGTCAGCTCTGTGTTGTAAATGAACAAGGGGGTGTGGGGTTGGAAAATAACAACAAAAATAAAAGAATAATCCAACCGCCACTTATTTGCATAACCTACCTCATTAAGTAGGAGGGAGGGAAAAACATTGACATAAACATTCTTCAGGCTCCCCAACGTTCTCCATAATGACACACTATTACTGGTGAGGGGGTGTTCGTTTAGCCAAGACAAACAAAGCGTCTCTAAGTACCCTCTGCGTGCATGTAGTGATATAGTGGTGAAACACTGTCCCCCAGGAACCTGTTTCATCGTTTCATACCATTCCTTCAGTCTTTTCTTTTTTTTCTACCTTGCTTTTTGCATTTCCTTTCTTGCTTTCTTTCTTTTCTTTCTTCCTTTTGTAGATCTTTCCCTATTTCCTTCTGCCCTTTTAATTCAATCTTTCTGTGTCTTTATTTTTTCTTGCTTTCTCAATTTTGCTACCCAAACCTTGAACAAATCCCATCTGCTGTTCCTCTTAAAACATGAATCCAAGCCTATGATCTAAACAGGCGTGTGTCTATAGATCTAGATCTACATTAACAGACCCATGTTAATGTTTGTAGGTGATGGGGGGGCCGTCACCTTGGGTATTTTTACCCAGACATGGCACTCTAAAGAGGAAAGAGCGGACAGTTCATCACAGGGTCACACTCTCAAGCTCTCACACCTCAGGCCACGCCGTCACACACACCCATGTGAGTGGAGATCAATCCCCCGCGTGACGTCGCTCAGTCCACACGCAGGGGGTGGATAGCACCCTGAGGACTTACTCAAGTACTGTTCCAAAGTTAATTAGGTAAACGCATTAAGTTCATCACGATATATAAAAAAACAACAACAACAACCTGTACCTTGATCAACCAATAATTTGGTTCTGAGCAAACTATCCTCTTGCCATAAGCAGCTCATAGTTTTGAGCGTGACGGAGTACTAGAAGACGTAGCTCCCAGAACAGTGAGGCAAGGAGCAGATGTACTTCAGGGGCTACCGTTTCCTTAAAGGTGAGCTCTGCCTCAAGTTCTGCGGGATTTCACACCAAGCATGCTTTCACAGCGATGAGTTGTACCAAAATGTGGAAAGGCTCTGGCAATTGGATGCAGTTCCATCTCGAAATGAAAGAGTAATGAACCAACCTACCTAACCCCCCAAGCACGATTACCAGGCAGGGAACATGCATGAGGCAGACACAGAAAGAGTCTCCATGGACTGAGTCCATTACTCTGCCACACCTCTCTTAGGGATAGCAGGTCACGTAAAATGGCTTACCACAGAGGAAGAGCAAGGCTCAGCAGAGGCATGGTATATACCCCATCACCTGGTCACCCATAATGCGAAAAATCTTAAATAATAAGGCCAAAACTTGAAGTAGAGCATACTAGCTAGACCAACCTTGTGGCAATTCTACCTTGGCGTTTGACCTTGCTAAGGCGTTTGAACTCTTGGGCTTCAGTGGTTGCAGAGGTCAGGTAACGTAATCTTCCAACACAACAATGAGTTACATACCCTCAAACCTCCAGAGTAAAGGTCCTGATTCAGTAGGACTCCAATTTACCCTCTGAATTCCTCTCCTATTGGAACACCTTGATCTTGCATGCCATCAAAGAGATAGCAGTCTATTTCTATACTCTCTATATATTGTGCAGCGCTAGTTGATACTCGTCTTTGTGATCAAAACAGAACTGACCCTTCCTATCAGACATCCTTTGGTCAGATTCAACCACTGTACTTTGTGGCAGGTTACAGGCAGATTCATGGCATTTTAAGGTCTTTATTGGTACCAGAGTCTCTGGGATACAAGATCCAAGACTGATGGTTTGTCAATACAACCAATAACCTGCAGATGTTTAGTTGATGTTGTCATATTTATGATAACTAGCCGCATTAGTCGGCGGCTAGTTATCAGTCGCTGTGTTATTCTTTCGGTCTCGCACCGTTTCTCGTGTGCTTTCGCCTAAGCCCGGTTGCTCATTTGTATGCTCGCCAGTGCGCGGCTTTGGGTCCAAGCCGCCCTCTTTGTATTTATTTAGCTGGTTGCGTTCTTTGATTTGATTGCCAGTGAGTGGCTTGGGGTTTCAAAAGTCGCCGTCACTGTATTTTCGTAGCACACTGTTTTTCAGGCGCATCGTTGCCCGGGTGCTCTCGCCTAAAGCCTGATTGCCTAGTCTGCGCTAATTACTCTCCGGTGGGCTGCATGGGTTTCAAATGCTTGCCGTCACTGTGTTAATGTCGGGGTGTCACGTCGTTGCTCGGGTGCTCTCACCTATAGCTTGATTGCCTAGCCTGCGTTAAATTGCTCTCCAGTGGGCTGGTAGGGTCTCCAAGGCTCGCCGTCACTGTGTTATTGTCGGGGTGTCGCGTCTTTGCTCGGGTGCTCTTGCCTAAAGCTCGACTGCCTAGACTACTAATTAATTTACTTGCAATTCATTTTTGCCAACATGTTAAGCGCCCATAATTGTGTCGCCTGCATGGCCTCCCTGCAGGCGGATGATGGCCATGACCATTGCCCTGCTTGTCTCGGGTTGAACACCTGAGGGAAGCAGTGTCAGATAACCCATGCATGAACTGTAGTTTCCTGCCTCATACACTGAGGCTAGCTAGGTTGGCTGAGGTGGAGGGTGGACCAGGGTTGCCCCCTTTGGGTCTTGGTCCTAGTGGCACCAGGCGCCGTGGCTCGGCAGCTGGGGGACCCCCCAGGAAGTCGACAACTTGGCAAACCAAGTGGATATGCTTTCGGATGAGATTGCTCAGATTAAAGCCCTCCTACAGAACCTCAAACCAGCTCAGGGTGTACCAGCCGCGGCCCCTGCGGCTGCGTAACCTACCAGAGGATGACATGCTGTCTACAGCTGTGTCCTATAGTCTCTTTACAGAGGAGGAAGAACAAGACCCTCAAGCTCAGCTAGAGGGTCAGTCCGGCCGCGACACTGTTAGACCAGCAGTGCGAATGGCCCTGGCAAGACTTGGGTTAGATGAGGCTCCTGTTTCATCTGCACCTGTGAATGCCTTTTTTCCTCAGGCCGCTCAACCTTCCGTTTTCTCTTTGCCCTCCTCTGAGCCGTACATCGCAGAGATTCATAGATGCTGGCCAGATTCAAGGGCTCTCTCCCATCACACTAGTGATAGCAGAGGTCTGGCAACTATGGCCAACGTTGATACTTATGGCATGGACCGGTTAGCTCCGATATAGCATCACTGGTTGTCTCCCCAGATGTTGCTCTGAGAGCCGATGCGCGCTGCCCTCGGCCCCAGTGCCGGATTACAGATGACCTCCTTACCAGGAATTATAACATTGCTGCCCGTGTGGGACGTCTTGGGAATTCGCTTTCTCACATCGTTCTTGCGCTGTCTAAAACTATACGGGGGTCAGGTGCTGATCCTTTAGTACAGACCCTCAGTGATGCTTCACTGCAGACTTTTGCGCATATAACTAGGGAGCTAGGCAGATTAATGTCAACTGTTACGTTGGTGCGCCGCCAGGTTTGGCTGGCGCAATCACCCCTGTCGGAAGTGTGTCGACGGACCCTCCGTTCTCTTCCAGTGGTCCCAGGCCAGTCGTTTGGGCCAGCTGCTCTTCAGGCCCTGGAGAGAAGTGTACAGGATGGCAAGGCTAGCCAGCAGTTTGTTAGCTTACGGCGTGCACCTCTGCTTCATTCCAGGCCGGGGGCCTCTGCGGTACCCCATGCCAATAGCTGTCAACCACGTTCAGATGGACAATCGAGGGGCCAGCACTTCTCAGCGCAGGTTGACCAGCGCCGTAGCACTGCGCCACAGGATGGCATTTCAGGTGCCAAGAGGTCCTGCGCCGCCCCCCCAAGGAAAGCCATGCTCCTCAGCCATGTGGACTGGCTTGGCCTCATGGTCAACTTTACCAAGAGCAACCTTACACCATGTCGGGGTTGTGAGCTATCTTGGGTTGGTGCTCGACTCAGTGGCCATGCGAGCCTGCCTCTATCCAGAGCGTGTAGCTACCATTCTGCAGCTCCTACAGCGCTTCAGGCGGGGAATACAGATTCTTCCTTCGACTGATAGGTATGCTGACCTCAGCATCCATGGTGGTCCCACTAGGCCTTCTGAAGTTGCGTCCTCTTCAGATCTGGGCGAATGGTCTCCACTTGGACCCCAAGTGGCAGAGATACAAGATGGTCAGGGTGTCTGGGCAGTGCCTTCGGGCCCTCAGACCCTGAAGTGAGAGGGCATACCTGATTGCGGGGTCGCCCTTAGGGAGGATAGCTTCCCGGTGGGAGGTTGTAGAGACAGACGCCTCCCTTTCCGCGTGGGGTGCAGTATGGCCGTGCAGGACTGTCAGAGGCCAGTGGGCTGCCCAGCAGAGACTGGAGCATATAAATGTGCTGGAACTCCTTGCGGTGTTCTTAGCTCTCAGGCACTTCTTTCCAGTTCTGAGAAACCGACAAGTTCTTGTACGGACAGACAACACCTCCACAGTCTACCACGTCAACCATCAGGGGGGCACCAGATCGAGGCAGAGCCTGCGGGTCACACAAAGGCTCCTTACGTGGGCGTTCCCCCATTTTCTAAGCCTGAGGGCTGTCCATGTTCCAGGTGTCCGGAACACAGCGGCAGACCTTCTCTCTCGCCAAGGGCCACCCCCCGGTGAGTGGAGACTCCATCCGGAGGTGGTGGGCATGATTGGGGATAGGTATGGCAGGTTAGTGGCAGATCTCTTTGCTTCTGAAGAGTCGACCCACTGTCCCCTTTGGTTCTCCCTGACGGAGCGTCCTGTCCCTAGGACAGGACGCTCTGGCTCATGCTTGGCCAGACAGCCTGCTTCATGCATTTCCCCCAATTCCCCTTTTACTGGCAACGCAGCGTGGCAGTCACATCCTACTTCTGGTGGCTCCACATGGTCCTGGAAGGCCATGGTTCCCACTATTGCTGAAACTCCTCCGGGGCGCCTGCGATTGTGCGTGTGGCCCCTGAGAGCCAGGACCCACTGCTGACGTCTTGCGACCAGTCAGTGGTCCGTACCACTTATAGTTGAAGGGCACCCTCCACTAGGTTGCTCTATGCAGGTGGAAGTTATTTACACAGTGGTGCGTGGCACGGGGCGAAGTCCCAGAGGTAGGGTCCCACTACCTTGCCAGGCAGTGATTCTGATGGGAGCCCAGAGGCTTCAACCGCCACGGTCCCTGAGGGCACCTTCATTGGATTTGCAAGTGGCTCTGAGGTCCTTATGTCTACCCCCATTTGAGCCACTAAGTGAGGCAGACCTGACGCGGCTGCCCATGAAGACGGCATTCCTCCTTGCCATTGCGACTACAAAACGGGTGGGTGAACTCCATGCCTTGTCAGTGAGCCAGGCGTGTTTGCGCTGGCACACAGATGGATCCGGAGTGGTGCTCTGGGCGAATCCATCCTTCCTACCCAAACGATTGTCTCCCCATCATGTAAACCAATCAATCAAGTCTGGTGCTTTCAATCCCCCAGGCTCTCCAGGGGGTGCAGAAAGAGTGTCAGACCTGTTGTGCCCGGTGCGGGCGCTTAGGGCATATGTTGAAGCGACAACCAGCTTCCGTAAGACGGAAAACCTCTTTGTCTGTTACAGGGGCTGCAGGAAGGGGGCTGCCCTGTTGAAACAGAGAGTCTCCCACTGGATTGTGGATGTGGTCTTGAATGCATATAGACTTCGGCTTCGAGCCCTTAAAGGGGTAGTTCGGAATTTTGGACATAGGGCCTGATTCCCAAGTGAGCATTGGTATTCTATATCACTGGAGACAGTTTTCAACACATTTCATTCAGTCCTTCTAGTTACAGAGTTTGCTCGTGCTAGGCTAGCGCACGTCAACGGGCAATGCTAGCCTGCTATTAAAATTATTATTATTTATAGTGCATTGGTGTTTTCTATTTTCTTTCTGTAAATAGGTTGTGTATTTGTGTATCCGTTTTGTATTTGTCTAGATTGGTCATGCTTGTGTTTTTGTTGTTTGTACCTTTTGTTCCTGGTGGGGCCTCTTGGACCAGATATATATTGTAAATAAGAAACTGTTCTTAATGTTTTATCTGGAAAAATAAAGGTTAAAAAAAAAAAAAAAAAACAGTGTTACCCACTCCACAGTACACCCGAGGTAAATCAATTATAACGACAGACTATACATTTAAATGTCTGTTTATAGAATAATGTTAGAAATAAAACCAACCTTGCATGCATTGCATTTTGAGGGAATTGCTGGGTCTCAGCAGCAGTGTTATATTCCTGGTAGTAGGCTACGGCAGCGGCGGACTGATACCTAGGTTACCGGGTCTAGTTTTTTTACCTGCCGCTGTCATTGCTACAAACGCAGAGTACAGTGAATGAAGGAATTCTATTAGCGTATTCAATTAACAAGATATGGACACGTTTGGAGGAGTTAGCGATGCATCTGCTTTTGAAGACGATTATGAGGAATTTGTTGTATCCAACGAACCGTACATGTACGAGCCGGTGTTTTGATGTCCAAGCCAGCAGCAACAAGCCACAGTTGAGTCCTTTCTGGATCTCGCACTGGAAATTGGTGGAAACTTTGTGTGGTGCCCATCTGTAGCGTTTATTTCTACAATTTCTAAAAGCACACTGAACCATCATGTTGCCTAGTCGTGCCTGCGCTTCTGTCCCACACTTCTCTGTTTACGTTCTTCTGTCGTGATTCGGTTACAAACCTAACCAGCGCATAGTAAAATTCCGCTTCTGCTGAGAAAGTAGTCCCTCGATGATTCATGCGATGCAAGGTTAGTTTTATTTCTAACATTATTCTATCAACACAGACATTTAAATCTATAGTCTGGCGTTATAATCGATTTACCTCGGGTGTACTGTGGAGTGGGTAAGACTCTAAGTTTTTAATAGCAGGCTAGCATTGCCCGTTGCCGTGCGCTAGCCTAGCACGAGCGAACTCTGCAACTAGAAGGAATGAATGAAATGTGTTGAAAACTGTCTCCAGTGATATAGAATACCAATGCTCACTTGGGAATCAGGCCCTATGTCCAAAATTCCGAACTACCCCTTTAATTGGTGAGCACTCTTCGTGACCTTTTTGGTATTAACCATCCAGTGCTAAAGCACCGCCTCTGCCGGTCAGTAGGAATGAAATAGAACAACAGTTACGTATGTAACTACGGTTCTATGAACTCCAGTTGGAACAGATCCTCGGGTGACTTCCGGAATATATAGACATTCTCGGGTCACCAAGGTGTCACAGGTGACTTTATTGGTATAATTACTCGACCTGCGCATGCGCGAGACGGAACATCCAGTGCTAAAGCACGGTCATCCGGAATTCTTAGAACCGTAGTTACATACGTAACTATCGTTTTCCATCCAGGTCAAGGAAAAGAGGCAAGAAAAGGACGTAGCCCGTTCTCTGTGTTGACTACTGGACCTGACCAACTGGATTGAGCTCCAGAGTTTGCATTCAGGGGTCCAATGTGGATGTTCTATGTGTGGATGTTAGCCCTGAGTTCTATGTGTAGATGTTAGCCCTGAGTTCTACGTGTTGATGACGTTAGCCCTGAGTTCTACCTGTGGATTTTAGCCCTGAGTTCTACCTGTGGATGTTAGCCCTGAGTTCTATGTGTAGATGTTAGCCCTGAGTTCTATGTGTAGATGTTAGCCCTGAGTTCTATGTGTGGATGTTAGCCCTGAGTTCTACCTGTGGATGTTAGCCCTGAGTTCTATGTGTAGATGTTAGCCCTGAGTTCTATGTGTTGATGTTAGCCCTGAGTTCTACGTGTGGATGTTAGCCCTGAGTTCTATGTGTGGATGTTAGCCCTGAGTTCTACCTGTGGATTTTAGCCCTGAGTTCTACCTGTGGATGTTAGCCCTGAGTTCTATGCGTCACCGAGCAACCCGGTATCATGCGATTACGTGCTCATGCGCACAAACGTTAATCTGTGCGCATCGTGTCCCAGATCACGATTGTCCGACTTTTTTAGTGCTGCACAGAACGAAATGTAAACCAATGCATTCTGAATGGGAGCGTTCTCCGACAATTAACATCATTTTTGAGGAGGTCTGCTTACAAATCAGAAATGTTGACATATATATAACTAGATAATAATATATACAGATATATAACTAGAGGGTGCGCTGTACTATCTGCGCTCACCCCTTCTGAAGCTTCTCTCTCTCTCGCTCTCTCTCTGTCCCTCCCTTTCTCTCTTTCTCTCCCTCGCTTTGTTTTGTGGAGCACGTCAATTGTCGGAGAACGCTCCCATTCTGAATGCATTGGTTTACATTTCGTTCTGTGTAGCACTAAAAAAGTCGGACAATCGTAATCTGGGACACGATTCAATAGATTAATAACGTTTGTGCGCATGAGCACGAAATCGCGTGATACCGGGTTGCACCGAGGCCCCAGCTCAGGCAGGATGCTTTCCCTGTAAGCCTTTGAGGTCCATTCACTGTGAAGATCTGAACACAACCTTATCAAATGCACAGGGAGATAAAAGTATGTTGTCAGTGAAAGCTTACCTGGTAATACCACCCGTTTGGATGTGTTCCTGAATAGATATGCTGCAGTGGATTTATGCTATGAGCAGAGCTCCTATAATTACCGTCACAATATCAAGCATCCAGAAAATTTTCACATCTTGTATTTTGAAATAATGAATGTATTAGTTTCTCGCAGCAAAGCAGTTGTTTTGTGGCTCCAAGTAAAAGTCAAACCAAAGCATTCAACCGTCAGGAGAGCAACTAGGCGTTGTGTGCTGTGTGTGCATTGTGTAGTTTCCAATTTCAACATGATGCAAGTACATCTTAATTATTTATTATTTTGATGTACAGAAATGCATGAATCAGCATACATTCAAGCCTGTAACAGACTTCTTTGAGTAATATCCAAGTGTTCCTCCCACGGTTAAGGGCCTTGGGATTCCTGAGAGGTGCTACATAACTCTGATTTGTTCTAAGTTTCTTCTTCTTCTTCTTCTTCTTCTTCTTCTTCTTCTTCTTCTTCTTCTTCTTCTTCTTCTTCTTCTTCTTCTTCTTCTTCTTATTGTATCAGGTCAGCTTGTGAGGGGTGTCTGTAGGCGTGTGTCTGCTGTTTGGTCCATGATGTGTCAGCAGGTGCCTTTGCACATCATGCACCTGCACAATGTATGCTATCAGATGCAAGGTGTTGCAGGCATCCCAAACACCCACACACACACACACCCACACACACACGCACGCGCACACACACGCACACGCACACGCACACGCACACACACGCACGCACGCACGCACGCACGCACGCACACACACACACACACACACACACACACACACACACACACACACACACAGGCAAACTCACACACACACATACATACATGCAAGCATGCATATAAATACACGCGCATCAAACATACAGCCGGGTTGCACAAATCCCTCTCCCCGTGAGGCGGTGTATTGATCGTTGGTTTGTCACCGGTGATCACCACGAGGGGAACACTGCTCACCATGAGGGGAACACTGCTCACCATGAACTGAACACTGCTCACCATGAGCTGAACACTGCTCACCATGAGCTGAACACTGCTCACCATGAGCTGAACACTGCTCACCATGAGCTGAACACTGCTCACCATGAGGGGAAAATTAGTATATGAGTTTGCTTGATATAGCTTTTAGAGAAAAAAACTTGCCTACCGCTATCCCCCTCTGCTTCAGTCCCTTCAGAATGCGATGTTTCTGGTGTCTGTAGCTTTAATGCAAATGAGCTGCTGCCCATTGACCAATGAGCTGTCAGACTGAACCACAGCATTGATTGTTGCCGTTTGCGGACTCCTGGAGCTCTATATCTATATAATATAATACAAAATATAATAATAATAATATTATATAATATATAGGTATTTATATAATATTATATCTAATATCACGGCGGAGCTGCTCGTCTGCTGGTCCACAAAATCGTAGCTATGCTCTGATTGGAGGGGAGTGGGGAAGGGGGAGGTAATATTCAAATGTGCGCCCCCTTCCTACGTAGAAGGGGGCGCCGAAACTGACTCGCTCGTTTGGTAATTGTAGGCGGGTTACTTTCAGAAATGCATAACTCACTCAATTAATCATGTACAGACTTTTTTCAAAATTTGTAAGCATGTGGGAGCACCAGAGACACCACCCCAAATCCCAGGAAAGTGTTGTTTTCATAATATGTCCCCTTTAAAGGACCAGGCCTTAAAGGACCAGGCCTTAAAGGATTAGCCCTTAATGGACCAGCCTTAAAGGACCCATTGAGCAGCACTCATAGGCGGCCTCACTCCTAACAACGCTTCAGCCTTGGGAACGTAAGTTATGCTTTATTCATTAGTTTGGTTTTACAGGAAATTGTTTATACTTTATTTGAATACATAACTTCAGTGAATGTTGACTGGATGGTATAGCATTTGAAGATGCAAGGGAGAGAGAGAGAGAGAGAGAGAGAGAGAGAGAGAGAGAGAGAGAGAGAGAGAGAGAGAGAGAGAGAGAGAGAGAGAAGGAGACACAAGCAGGGAAAAAGCTAGAGCAACACAGGAACACAGCAAACAAGGTTGGCTGCAATTTAATCTGAATCTTCATTCCCCTTGTATCCTTCCTTCATAATATTGGCGACATGTTTGAGATGAATACTTGTACTCTGTTCAGTGTTTTGGTGTATTCTATAAGAAACCTCAACACTGGCCCGGGCCCTCCGTCCTGAAGGGCCTCCTGCTGCAGTGCAACCCTGACGAGTTCAAATCATTTTTGGTTCTCATTTATCCCATTTATTAGTCTTCCTGTGGATAATGGAGCTGGGAGGTTGTTTATTTGTCTTTTGTTCTTCAAATAGCTATACTGTAAGCCGCCGACTCCCCTGTATAAACACCCTAAAAATACCTAACGAGATGCACATCAATTACGACGCGGGCTGGGATGAGAGTGCAGTTTTTGGAGCGCGGTGGTCACGACAACGAATGCTGATTTCTCCATATTGGGCCAGACGACCTCCGTATATTTTCATTAGCATCCCCCCCCACCCCCCCTCGGCTGTGTGGCTGTTTGTTTCCTTCTTCGTGTTCACTGACACAGACACGGTCCAATGGGCTGAGGAGCCCAGAGGTATAGTGAACATGGAGCATAGATAGGAACCACTATTCCTGAATCCCAGCGCCTCACTGATGTACACACTGTAACACACAGCAGGACCTGGCATTGGCAGGACTCAACACAGGGTCAGTCCTTTGCTTATGAGAGAGGTGAGCGTTAAGGTACAAAACGACATGGCCATAAACAGGTTTCAAATATTAACCTCTTTTATAACCCTTTGATGGCCTAACACCCCCCCCCCCCCCCCCCCCCGGCCCCCGCCCCCAATCAATAGCGTTGTGCTAGTGGCCGGGGCCGAGAGGTAGGTGTTGAAAAATTCATGAGGACCGGTCCAAGGCAGGGGGCCAGAAAATGAAACCCTGTCCAGCCCATTGCTGAGTTGCAGCTGGAAACACGGTGGGGGACGGAGAGGGGAGGCTTCAGTGTGTGTGTTGGCGAGTGTGTGTATGGGAAGGGTTTCAGGGGGTTCGTTGGTGAGTGTGTGTGTGTATGGGAGGGGCGTTCAGTGTGTGTGTCGGGCGCGTGTGCGTGTGTATGGGAGGAGTTTGAGTGTGTGCGTTGGCGGGTGTGTATGGGAGGGTTTGTCCCATGGCGGGGGCTGGGTGAAATGTTAACAGGGCAGAATAAGTGATTACAAAAGGATTAGTGAAAGGATACGACTATACAAACTAACCAGTGGTATTTTTGTTAGAATAAATGTTTGATGTTGCAAAACACAATATATATATATTTTTTATTGTAATAATATTTCTCCATGCTAAAAGGAGGTTTAAAAAAAGAGGTTTAAAAAAAGAATAATGATACGGAAAACGTAGTGAGAGGGGGTGGGTTTCTAGCCGTGTGTCTGACATGAGGTCATTTCATCTGGAGCTCCTGCTGGGAGCACACCGGGAGCCCGCTGACACTCAGGGCGTTGTTGAGCACTAGGGAGAGAGGAACTGGAAGATGGTGGGTAAGACATTTATAGAGTTAGAGAGAGATACAGGGGGACATAGGGCCCATATCAAAACTTAAATCAAGATTTGATCTGTCATCTTTGTTCTGTCTTCCAGGCACTAATTATATGTTGACATTTGGAGAAAAATATGAACTATGTGTTGGTATGTCTTTTGACCTGAGTAGAGTAATATATATATACAAAATACAAAATAAGGTGATAAAAATAAAACAGGTGTAATATCCTACGTAATTTTGAGTCCATGCCAACCAGTATGAACGAAAGATGTGCTGTTTTGGGCACATTGTGGAAGGGCCTTTTGGGATGTGGTTCCCATGAGGGCCCTGAGAAAGGGTTCAGCTCCTCCACACAGAGTAGAAGGGCTCAGTGTGTGCCCCCCGCTCATTATAATGCTCATCCTCTACGACGGGTACTAGATATAAAATAAACATCCAAAAGTTGACGTGAGCTGTAACCATCAGGGTCACTCACCCCTCCTCAGCCCAAAGACAGGTTGTTTTTCATTTTCCTGAAACAATCGAGTTCACTTTAAGAGAGATATAGATAAGAGAATACACAGGGTATTGGGGAGGAACGTGGAGGGTTAAACAGAGAAGAGACTAACAACTTAAGGCTTCAACCATATTCGCTAGTATATCGCTCCCAATGCCTGACTGATATTTATTTTTGAAACACAAATGTGGGTATCAGGATGGTCTCTTTATCGCCGTTCGACCAAAATATGATCAGACATTTTCGTTCTCCATATGGCTGATTATCTAGAACCAATGGCACATGATATTCCTTGAATGAAACACATCCATACAGAGGATGACAGCCGCAGACGATGGATGTTTTAAGAGATAGCTGCAGTTAGTTCTACCTCTGCCAGGTAGGCTAGGGCTCAGACAACAAGAACAAATATCAAACACAACAACAGCCCCGACCAAAGTCCATCAACAGCCCTGTGCCGGCCTGTGGGGTGAGCCATCATTAACCGTCTCACTCTTACACACACAACACAGAGCCGCCGCAAACTCCCGCCGCTGCCGCCGTTATGCTAGCCAACCGCTAGCAGAACGGCTGTGCGTTGGGCACCGTTGCCCCGGCAGCAGGTTGCGGTCTCACCAGTCAGCCTTGGGTGAGCTACACCGTACACAGCAGTGTGTCCAACGTTCACACACCACTGCCTGCGATTGGTCAACAACACCGCATGAATGATTGCATCTCACTGCGAGTTCGGTCATTAAAGGAAGATCCCACACAGTTAAGTGAATGCATTGTTCTGCTGGACGGCATCGTGATAAGGCCCATTTGGATCTAAGTAAATACAGGCTTTAAGTAGTAGAAGTTGGCAGTAAGAATACAATTGTGCACAGTAATAGTCATAGTAGACAAGGTGAGGCAGGCTAGCCTTTTGTTTTAAGCTGGAGATGTAAGAGTTGAGCAGGATGCTTTAACGCCATCAACCGTCCATCAACCATTTCTTCTCTCTCTCGTTGCTGTTTGAAGTAAAAGACAAGACAGAAAAAATAGCTTTGCCATTGATTAGAGAGAGCATCCTGGCAAACAGGCATGGTAGAAATAGCTTCCCCATTGATCTTAAATGGAACATTAATCTATTTTTATCAATTTTGTGAGAGAGCCAGACAGGAGAAAAAACACCAAAACATACGACTGCATGGTTTTACACACAGAACTTCCAGAAAATGGCATTTTAAGTTGGTAGAAAAAGTTACTTTTAAAAGAGAGGCAGCATGAAATAATAATGATCCTACATATTAGCGTGACATGAACATAGCGTGACTAGAAATTGAATGTTTATTTTTCATTGAATGTTTACATAAAGTTGCACTGGGTGCCTTTAACTACTGGTGAACGAATGGTTTGCGGAAGAGTAACAACTCAGTATGATGCATGACTTTACATGAAGGTACATAAAAAGCTTCACTACTGGTAAACGAATGGTGAACGAATGATTAAAAAGCTTTACTACTGGTGAACGAATGGTTCGTGAATGAGTAACAACTCATCATCAGTCAGATCCAGCTCTACCAGTTGATCCAGTGTGGGACCCAAGCCAGCCCTCAACAGCGCTTGAAACCAAGGGCGGCAGGATTAAAGTGTGCCCTGCAGCGGTGGACAATTGCTTTTAAGATTTTAACATTACTAATGCAACAACTTTTAACATTACTAGCGCCACATAATAAATCTTAAATGTGAATATTAATGTATGTATTGTGAATAGCTTTATTCAAATATGACAATCAACCCGTCTGTGCCTTGTTAATTTAATTACTATTTGTGAAATCCTAGGAAAATACAGCTGCTATCATAATAAATTGGTCAGTTTGCTAATTCACAGAATGATTAATTAATACAGTATCCCCTAGTCTGTTTAACAGTAATTCCTCAGTAGTTAGTGACTAACTGTCACCTAGGGCCCCAGTTAGGGCCCCAGTTGTTCATCATTCATTACTCAGTAATGAATACACCCCTAGTCGTTTACCAGTAACTCCTCACTAGTTAATGAATAACTGTCACTTAGGGCCACGTTAGGGCCCCAATTAGGGCCCCAGTTAGGGCCCTGGTCGTTCATCATTCGTTACTCAGTAATGAATAGAGTAGTCCCCTAGTCTGTTTACTAGTAACTCCTCACTAGTTACTGAATAACTGTCACTTAGGGCCACGTTAGGGCCCTGGTTGTTAATCTTTCGTTACTCATTCGTTCCTCAGTAACAACCCACGTTTTTGCGTACCTTATTGTAAAGTGTTATCGGTTTAGTCAGCAGAAAGTTGCTGTTGTGTGTCCACCAGCAACACCTGGCTTCAAGGATCTCACGGCACACTGATCCCCAGGAGGACCATCGAGTCAGATGGATTCTACTACCTAACCTAAAAATCACTGATCAAACTTCGAATTAATAATTGAATAATAAATAATTTACTTCTGGTGGCATAGAAATCCCTTCAGTTTGCTATGTTCCTCTGTTCCTCCATAGTACATCTGAACAGCCCTCTCTGAGAACGGATAGCACTAATTAAGATTACCCAGACAGAAAACATGGTAAATAGATAAAGACAGATGAAACCAAACATTGGGGGTAAGATGGAAGTAAGAGAGAGAGAAGTGACAGGTGGAGGGCGGAGAGAAACAGACCGGGGAGGGCCTGACGCCTATAGCTTGATTACTATCTGAGACAAGGAGGGTTTGGTGGCAGAGCAACAGAGAGCTTTAGCAGGGGATAGAGAGAGAGGAGAGAGAGAGAGAGAGAGAGAGAGGAGAGAGAGAGAGAGAGAGAGAGAGAGAGAGATGAGAGAGAGAGAGGAGAGAGAGAGAGAGAGAGAGAGAGAGAGAGGGAGAGAGTGTGAGAGAGAGAGAGAGAAGAGAGAGAGAGAGAGAGAGAGAGAGAGAGAGAGAGAGAGAGAGAGAGGGAGAGAGTGAGAGAGAGAGAGAGAAACCAACGCAAGACTTAAATTGAAAAAAAAGCTAAAACATGACATGCCGGCAGACAGATGTGTGATGAGGAGCTCTAGCTAGCTCTGCCTCCACGTGGAGACCCACCTGGGCTGGCAGTAGCCGTGCCCAGATGGTTCTTTGTTCCTCACATCCAGGCCTAATGAGCAGACAGGGGCCAGGCCAATAGGAGGAGGAGGAGACTTGCTCATGCGAGGAGCAGGGAGCAAAGCGGGGCAAACCATTTGGTCATGGGAGGGAGATGGTGGGCGGGCTGGTGGGAATGATTGTCTGGCACTGACACGAGTAGGTTAGTACTGATTAGGTCTCGTTTAGGAGTGGTCGACGGCAGCCAAACACCTGGGCAACGCAGGGAGGATCACTGGGATGAGGGCGTGTTCACGGCACAGCTTTAATGTGTTCAATTATGAATCGAATGATCAATTCCTAATGTATAAATGGACTTCCAATAAGATATTTAAGTGTAGAAATAGATTGATTGATTAGATCCCATGCTTTACTCAGGAACAGTACAACTTTTCGAACAGGTAAAGCAAGTGTAAGACAGTTTCTTCTTTTGTGGTTTTCATTGTGTGTAAACATTACTTTATTGTAACTGTCCACTTGTTTCATTTATTTGATTGTTTATTATTATTATTTTTTATTATTATTTACTTGTTTGAAATAAAAACTTTTTCAATTCAATTCAATTCAATTCAACTTTAATAGACTTCACCACTGCTACCTTCCTTTATGCTGACGGTTCCTTCCCTTTGGTGTGGGCAGAAGAAGTTGTTTAGATTGTGTACTTAAGTAGTTTCATCAGCATACATCTGCACACCGGTTTGAGATTAAAAGACTGCTTTTATCATTTCATAATCTTTGGGAGAACCATCAGCCAACTAAACACGCCCAACTACCAATAATAGACTAGAATTCAAACTATAGACTAATTGGTCTTTGTGTGTAACAACACAAAGAAATCATTATTGCTATGCTTGTTTATATAGGGCCAGGTGCACAACCTTCATAATACACAATTCTGAGTACATGTCATCTCCGACACCACGGGGGTCAGGCATCAGTGAAGCCCAGGATTACTCTGCTCAACCGAGGCTGACTTTGTCAAAGCAAAGGTCTAATTTTCCATTTGCTGTAATGATAATGTGCTGCTAGTAGTAATCATGTTGCAATACATAATTATGATTCCAGAGGCAAATCTGCTTCTAAATACTCATTGGGATTCATCCGTTGGTGAAGGGTAATTACTCATTGGTGAAACAGTGCACATTATAAAGTGTTATAAAGTTTATTCTCCAATGTAACAGAAGGTGAGATTAGGCGGTCATAGACGCATCAGGGATTCTGTTTAGTAGGTGTTTGGTGGTCATCCCTAGCATTGGACCCACTGTGTTAATATTCCTCCTGGCCTGTGTGCATTCTCCTCCTCTCCTCCTCTCTCCTTATCTCCTCCTCACCTCCTCTCTCCTTACCTCCTCCTCCCATCCTCTCTCCTCCTCCCCTCTTCTCTACTCCTCCCCTCCTCTCCTCCTCTACTCTCCTCCTCCCCCTCTTATCCTCTCCCCCTTTTCCATTTCCTATGGTGGTGAGGGTGTGGTGGTGGTGATGGTGGTGGTAGTGGTGGTGGTGGTGGTGGTGGTGTTGGGGGTGGTGCTGGGGGTGGTGCTGGTAGTGGTGGTCATGGTGGTGGAGGTGGTGGTGCTGGTAGTGGTGGTGGTAGGGTGGTAGGATGGTGGTGGTGGTGGTGGTGGAGGTGGTGGTGGGGGAGGTGGTGGTGGAGGTGGAGGTGGTGGAGGTGGAGGTGGTGGAGGTGGTGGTAGGGTGGTAGGATGGTGGAGGTGGTGGTGGAGGTGGTGGTGTTGGAGGTGGAGGTGGAGCTGGTGGTAGGGTGGTGGTGGTGGAGGTGGTGGTAGGGTGGTGGTGGTGGTGGAGGTGGTAGGGTTGTGGTGGTGTAGGTGGTGGTGGAGGTGGTGGTAGGGTGGGGGTGGAGGTGGTGGTGGAGGTGGTAGGGTTGTGGTGGTGGAGGTGGTGGTGGTGCTGGTGCTGGTGGTGGAGGTGGTGGTAGGGTGGTGGTGGAGGTGGTAGTGGTGGAGGTCGTGGTAGGGTGGTGGTAGGGTGGTGGTGGAGGTGGTGGTAGGGTGGTGGTGGTGGTGGTGGTGGAGGTGGTGGTGGTAGGGTGGTGGTGGTGGAGGTGGTGGTAGGGTGGTGGTGGTAGGGTGGTGGTGGTGGTGGTGGTGGAGGTGGTAGGGTTGTGGTGGTGTAGGTGGTGGTGGAGGTGGTGGTGGTGCTGGTGCTGGTGGTGGAGGTGGTGGTAGGGTGGTGGTGGAGGTGGTAGTGGTGGAGGTCGTGGTAGGGTGGTGGTAGGGTGGTGGTGGAGGTGGTGGTAGGGTGGTGGTGGTGGTGGTGGTGGAGGTGGTAGGGTGGTGGTGGTGGTGGTGGAGGTGGTGGTGGTGGTAGGGTGGTGGGTGGAGGTGGTGGTGGTGCTGGTGGTGGTAGGGTGGTGGTGGTGGTGGTGGTGGAGGTGGTGGTAGGGTGGGGGTGGAGGTGGTGGTGGAGGTGGTAGGGTTGTGGTGGTGGAGGTGGTGCTGGTGCTGGTGCTGGTGGTGGAGGTGGTGGTAGGGTGGTGGTGGAGGTGGTAGTGGTGGAGGTCGTGGTAGGGTGGTGGTAGGGTGGTGGTGGTGGAGGTGGTAGGGTGGTGGTGGGGGTGGTGGAGGTGGTGGTGGTAGGGTGGTGGGTGGAGGTGGTGGTGGTGCTGGTGGTGGTAGGGTGGTGGTGGTGGTGGTGGAGGTGGTGGTAGGGTGGGGGTGGAGGTGGTGGTGGAGGTGGTAGGGTTGTGGTGGTGGAGGTGGTGGTGGTGCTGGTGCTGGTGGTGGAGGTGGTGGTAGGGTGGTGGTGGAGGTGGTAGTGGTGGAGGTCGTGGTAGGGTGGTGGTAGGGTGGTGGTGGAGGTGGTGGTAGGGTGGTGGTGGTGGTGGTGGTGGTGGAGGTGGTAGGGTGGTGGTGGTGGTGGTGGAGGTGGTGGTGGTAGGGTGGTGGGTGGAGGTGGTGGTGGGTGGAGGTGGTGGTGGTGCTGGTGGTGGTAGGGTGGTGGTGGTGGAGGTGGTGGTAGGGTGGGGGTGGAGGTGGTGGTGGAGGTGGTAGGGTTGTGGTGGTGGAGGTGGTGGTGGTGCTGGTGGTGGAGGTGGTGGTAGGGTGGTGGTGGAGGTGGTAGTGGTGGAGGTCGTGGTAGGGTGGTGGTAGGGTGGTGGTGGAGGTGGTGGTAGGGTGGTGGTGGTGGTGGTGGTGGTGGAGGTGGTAGGGTGGTGGTGGTGGAGGTGGTGGTAGGGTGGTGGTGGTGGAGGTGGTGGTAGGGTGGTGGTGGTGGTGGTGGTGGTGGAGGTGGTAGGGTTGTGGTGGTGTAGGTGGTGGTGGAGGTGGTGGTAGGGTGGGGGTGGAGGTGGTGGTGGAGGTGGTAGGGTTGTGGTGGTGGAGGTGGTGCTGGTGCTGGTGGTGGAGGTGGTGGTAGGGTGGTGGTGGAGGTGGTGGTAGGGTGGTGGTGGTGGTGGTGGTGGTGGAGGTGGTAGGGTGGTGGTGGTGGAGGTGGTGGTAGGGTGGTGGTGGTGGAGGTGGTGGTAGGGTGGTGGTGGTGGAGGTGGTGGTAGGGTGGTGGTGGTGGTGGAGGTGGTAGGGTTGTGGTGGTGTAGGTGGTGGTGGAGGTGGTGGTAGGGTGGGGGTGGAGGTGGTGGTGGAGGTGGTAGGGTTGTGGTGGTGGAGGTGGTGGTGGTGCTGGTGCTGGTGGTGGAGGTGGTGGTAGGGTGGTGGTAGGGTGGTGGTGGAGGTGGTGGTAGGGTGGTGGTGGTGGTGGTGGTGGAGGTGGTAGGGTGGTGGTGGTGGAGGTGGTGGTGGTAGGGTGGTGGTGGTAGGGTGGTGGGTGGAGGTGGTGGTGGTGCTGGTGGTGGTAGGGTGGTGGTGGTGGAGGTGGTAGGGTTGTGGTGGTGGAGGTGGTGGTGGTGCTGGTGGTGCTGGTGCTGGTGGTGGAGGTGGTGGTAGGGTGGTGGTGGAGGTGGTAGTGGTGGAGGTGGTGGTAGGGTGGTGGTAGGGTGGTGGTGGAGGTGGTGGTGGTGGTGGTGGAGGTGGCGGTGGAAGGGTGGTGGGTGGAGGTGGTGGTGGTGCTGGTGGTGGTGCTGGTGGTGGTGCTGGTGGTGGAGGTGGTGGTAGGGTGGTGGTGGAGGTGGTGGTGGTGGTGGTGGTGGTGGTAGGGTGGTGTTGGTGGTGGTGGTGGTGGAGGTGGTGGTGGTAGGGTGGTGGTAGGGTGGTGGTAGGGTGGTGGTGGTGGAGGTGGTGGTAAGGTGGTGGTGGTGGTGGTAGGGGGGTGAGGGTGGTGAGGGTGGTGGAGGTGGTGGTGGTGATGGTGGTGGTATAGTGGTGGTGGTGGTGATGGTGGTGGAGGTGGTGATAGGGTGGTGATGGTGGTGGAGGTGGTGGTAGGGGGGTGGTGGTGGTGGTGGTGGTGGTGGTGGTGGTGGTGGTGGTGGTGGTGGTGGTGATGGTAGTGGTGGGGGTGGTGGGGGTGGGGGTGGTGGGGGTGGTGGGGGTGGCAGTCCAGGCTGCTTCTCTGAAGGACGTCAGAAGAGTTTCAAAGGCGACAACAAATCAAACTGTTCCCTGAATCTAATATCAAACAGGCCCAGCGTCAGCACTTATCAGAGAAATCTGATTCTATACCCACCCACCCCCTCCCTCTCTCTCTCTCTCTCTCTCTCTCTCTCTCTCTCTCTCTCTCTCTCTCTCTCTCTCTCTCTCTCTCTCTCTCTCTCTCTCTCTCTTCCATCCCTCATCCCTCCTCACTCCTACTCCCCCCTCCTTCCCTCTCTCTCCCTACCTCTCTCTCTCTCTCTCTCTCTCTCTCTCTCTCTCTCTCTCTCTCTCTCTCTCTCTCTCTCTCTCTCTCTCTCTCTCTCTCGCTCTGCCTCTCTCGCTCACTCTCTCCATCCCACTTGCAGTATTTCAACGCAGAGCAACCCTTTGAAGTCGAAAGAATGCAGGATGGTAAATTACCCAGGAGACGCGGCTGATAGTGTTTGAAGCCCTCCTTTGATAGTGTTGTTTTCTGTGCTTCCCCTGCATCTCTCTCTCCCATCTCTCTCTCCCTCTCTCTCTCTCTCTCTCTCTCTCTCTCTCTCTCTCTCTCTCTCTCTCTCTCCCTCCATCTTTCACCCTTCTTTTCTACACCAAGAACGCAGTGGGCAACACACACACACACACACACACACACACACACACACACACACACACACACACACACACACACACACACACATAAAAAAAACATGCAAGTTCATGTGCATATTATACTCACACATTACTACGTCAAATACCTGCCCATGTAAATATGATACCAAGGAATTTGATTGATTGATTGTTTTTTAAATACAGATATATCTGATCAACTGAAATAAACGAACAGCTGATGCAAGGACAATTCCACGAGAAAAATTACAACAAAGATCTACTCTCCAAATGGCTGCTAGTCAGTATGGAACTGGCAGATGCAAGACAGCAAGATTTCTTCCCCAAAAATGAGACTAAATAAGCTAAGATCCATTTGTTTTAGGCCTAGAAATTTGAGTGTAGAAGTCCAAGTGGAGAATTGATGTCGCAAACACCAGATTGCTGCGTCAATTCGCAGAACAATCTATTTGTATTTATTCTACCACATCGCTGGCAGTGAATCGAGGTCAGAGAGAGATTCTCATATTCTCTATAATAACTCTCGACTATGCTGTGATGTGTTCTCCCCTATTATATGTGGTAGGCAAAAGCCTACTACTTAACATAGACAGTCCCAACCAGAGTGCACTGTTGGACATGTATGAGCCAGGTCACCATTCTGGGGAAGTCTTTTTGGAGCCAACAGATCCTATCATATCATTTTTGTACAATAGCTTATTTTATTTGAAAACTGCAACACACAAACGCACACAAACAAACATGCAAACACACACACATACACACACACACACACACACACACACACACACACACACACACACACACACACACACACACACACACACACACACACACACAAACATACAGACACACGCGAACACATGCACAATTGTGTTCTCACACACACACACACACACAAACATGCACATTTGTGAGCGCACACACACATACTGTACACACACACAAAGAAAGCTGTAAAAAACATACAAAAGGCCTACATGCGCTCTTGGGTACAGGTAACTTACTTGCATGAAACTCACTCACAGTAGACTTTGCCTTTATTTTCTCTTACGTATCTATTTTATTTAAATAATTTATTTTAATATGACAATATTTCTATGTGAAGCACTTTGAGTCTGCCTCATGTATGAAAAGTGCTATACAAATAAAGTTGCCTTGCCTTGCCTTGCCTTGCCTTGCCTTGCCTTGCCTTGCCTTGCCTTGCCTTGCCTTGCCTTGCCTTGCCTAGACTGGGTGGGTCTGTCTAAGTTAAGATATGTTTTGGAGCAAAATGTCAGCAAGAAATCATACTTGCTTGCCGCAGTTTTAAATCTTCTGTTACTGCTAATTTCCAGTGTGAAATATTGATAGTGTGCTGTGTTTTTTTAAGACTACTCTTAGTGGCCTGGAGAGAATACAGGACATCATCATCAAGCGCATGGCGTTTCCTCGGAGATGATGCAAGCGTTTTGAATTCAAGTGTAATGATGATCTATTGTACTGCTGGGATGGAAACTCTTTCATAAACCTTCAGTGGCTTCGGCTTTATTAAAGACGTGTCACACAACAGTGTGCGTGTGTATGTGTCTGTGTGTGTGTGGGGGGTGTGTGTTTGTGGGTGAGTAGGTGTGTGTGTGTGGGTGTGTGTGTGTGTGTGTGTGTGTGTGTGTGTGTGTGTGTGTGTGTCTGTGTGTGTGTGTGTTTGTGTGTATGGGTGTGTGTGTGTGTGGTTGTGAGTGTGCGTTGGACAACACACATTTTTGGAAAATAAGCAGAGAGATCTTTTCCCGAGGTACAGTTCTGCACAGACTGACAATTACCGAATGGCCATTAAGTGGTGGACGGCAGAACATGACCCCACAAATGTGCGAGCGCACATTCACAAAGAGACCCAAATGCTGTATACACACAGACACCCACGCACACTCACGCACACAAACACACACGCGCTGGGGTTGATGAAGAGCAGTGCAACCGTGACCCTGGTGGTTCGGTAGACTCGCGTCCACTTTGATAATTACTCGTGATCAAGGGTCCTCCCAGCTGTCATAGCTGCCTGGTGAAGCTGCCTGTTCAAAAGGACTCAAACTCATTGGCTTGAGCTGAAAGGAACTCTACACACGGGCCCGTATTCACATCCAATAAGCCCCAGTGTGGTGCGCACACCCGGGTAGGGGTTAGGGATGGGGGGGAGGGGGGGGGGGGGCGTTGGAAGCCTGACTTATTTAATATGAACAATGAAAGATCAAGCCTGCCTTCAACCTTCATCCACAGGGCCGTGGACCCTAAACACACGGCGCAGTGTCGCATACTCATTATGAGGGAGGGAGGAAGGGGCTGGTACGGATGGGACTCGGTCGGCGTTCTTTCTCCCCTGCCACCCCCGGACCCTGGCTCAGGGCAGTCCAGACAGCGAGGTGTTTAGAAGGCCAGCAGGCCCTTCCTCCACTTCCACGGTTTGGATGGCACTTAATGTACGCACTTATTGAATGTTGTACTTAGTTATAGGCCCAATCCCATTTCTACCCCTTACCCCTTCCCCTTACCCCTTAAAAACAAGGGGGAGGGGTAAGGGGAAGGGGTAAGGGGTAGAAATGGGATTGGGCCATAGTACTTAGTTGTGTAGCATCTTGTGCTGGCTATCTTTGTTGTATACAGGGAATGGGTTAACCTAGTGATTGTTGGCGCTTGCACTTGGTTCTATGACCATCCTTATTGTACCGACAGCGATATATTGTTTTCTCTCCTTCTGCTGACAAATGTACTTATTATAAGTCTCTTTGGATAAAAGAGTCTGCTAAATGCCCTAAATGCAATTGTTAATCCATGATGTCACTTATGACTAGTCTGCCTACATAAGTGGGTTTCAACCCACTTATCTTACCATGAGACCCTCTAGCCCACCCAATAGAGTACATCCACGCTGATATAAGGTTGACATAATATGCAAAAAAAGTATTTTATGCTAGATCATTCAATCCTGATCCAAGCCGATATGATGTGTCCCAAACTAATAGAGACACGTCAATACTTGGAGATTTGAAACGCATCTACTTTGTTTGGTGTCTACATTCTTCTTTCCCACCACCATCAGCATACTCTCAGGCTGTCCCCCCCCTGCGATAGATTGCCTTATCGAGGGTCACGGAAACGGGCCAAGAAACATTATGCACAACAGGGACATTACGCAGAGCGCCATGTTGGGCTGGGTCCAATCTTCAGACCCAATTTCCTCAATAAAACGTCCACTTAGCGCACGCGGCTCCACTGGCCGATAAACCATGCATAATGAGGGAGGTAATGCAGCCCAGAGACCGCATTACCTTACATGCTTATCTTGTGTGTGTGTGTGTGTGTGTGTGTGTGTGTGTGTGTGTGTGTGTGTGTGTGTGTGTGTGTGTGTGTGTGTGTGTGTGTGTGTGTGTGTGTGTGTGTGTGTGCGTGTGTGTGCGTGTGTGTGTGTGTGTGTGTGTGTGTGTGTGTGTGTGTGTGTGTGTGTGTGTGTGTGAAGATCATTTTACCCATGCTTTGTAATAAATTTATTATTCATGATTATTTAGTTCATAAAGAGGCACAAAGGTCTGATAATGCAATGTGGTCTTTGGTTTCTAGTTGTTTGTTTTTACAATGAATGGAATGCATTGATCCGATATTATTGTAGCAATATATTGGCGATACAAAAGGGGAAGGACAGGTAAGTGGGTAAGGTTATGTCAGTAAGGCCCTAAAAATGTAGTCAGTATCAGTAGCAGAACTGTTCAATAGCCACTTTGAGTTAGTATTGGTAATAGTGCCTGAGGTGCATATGCGTGTGATGTTATTTTAGGATTGTCTACTAATTAAAAACTTAAACTGACAATGAGTACCCAAATGATAAAAAAAACACAAAATCATATTTTAGAAAGTTCATTGCATTATGAGCTTAGCTGGCCTGTATCCTGTATTTTCTGTTTATGTCCCAGTTATAAGGAATAAGGGGGTATGGAAGATGCTTTTAAAGGACCAGACATCTCCAAACACAAGACTTTTACTTTGAAATGATAATTTCCTATCTGATGTCATCATCATGCTTTGCTGCATCATTTTACATTTACATTTAGGGCGTTTAAAAGGTGTTTTCATCCAAAGCAACTTAAAATTAAAAGTTTTAAGTTGCTTAAAAGTACATTTGTCAGAAGAAGAGAAACAATATAACGCTGTCGGTACAGTAAAGATGTTAATAGAACCAAGTGCAAAGCACTGACAATCGCTAGGTTAACCCATTCCCCGTATACAACAGAGATAGATAGATAGGATAAGATGCTACACAACTAAGTACTTTAACTCAGTACGACATACAATAAGTGTGTATATAATTTCCATATAAGTGCCAGGACGTACAACATACAATAAGTAGGAGGTGTGGAGGGAGGCTATGCCGAGTCTAAGGCCCAATCCCATTTCTACCCCTTACCCTTACCCCTTCAAAACAAGGGGGAGGGGTAAGGGGAAGGGGTAAGGGGTAGAAATGGGATTGGGCCTTAGTGAACTCTGAACAGGTAAGTCTTGAGTCTATTGTGGCCAGCTGACCTCCCATGCTGTCAGGACAGAGAATCAAGAGCCCTGTTAATGCTACTGCTGCTACCATTAACACACCAACTGGTAGGGAGATGGATGAGAGGATGATAAGATCGATGGATGGATGGATGAATGAAAGGATGGATGGATGGATGGATGGATAAATGATTGAGAGGATGATGGATGAATTAGGATTGATGGATAGTTTGGAGAAATGCATGAAAGGATTTGATGAATCAATGGATGAAGTGTTTCCAGAACGTCTGAACCATTAAGTATACTGTTAATAACAGTATACTTAATGGTCTAATTATCTATTTATAAACTATTTAATAAGACCTTTAAGTTCTACGACTACACTGAAATCCACCTATTCTTTCACTGCAGTGGTACTGCACACCCAGCAGCCTCATCCCACTCCCCAAGCCCATCGCCAGTCAGTTGAAAGAGTCGGTCCATGGCAACCTCCAAAACACATTCAGTAGCTTTCAGCACATTGCCTGAAGCGCAGAGTACAGAAGGATGGAGGGAGGGAGGGAGGGGGGGGAGGGAGGGAGGGAAGGGAAGGAGGGAGGAAGGGAGGGGGAGGGAGGGAGCCATCTCCAGCTGGCGGCCCCTGGGATCGGCCTGCAGCCGCCCAGCCCCACTCTGCCAGCACAGCCGTCCCAGGCCCCATGCTCCTTGAAGGTGGGGGGGAGAGGGAGTCCTCGCCCTGGCTGTCCCCGGCCCTCCAGAGGGCTACCACCACGGTCCGGCTGTCAAGCCTCAGCGCAACCTCCGGCAGGCAGCCCTGCAACGGCCATGTCCAGGGAGACCCCCGCCAGGCACGACCACAGCCCAGGCTCCAGGCACGACCACAGCCCAGGCTCCAGACACGACCACAGCCCAGGCTCCAGGCACGACCACAGCCCAGGCTCCAGGCACGACCACAGCCCAGGCTCCAGGCACGACCACAGCCCAGGCTCCAGGCACGACCACAGCCCAGGCTCCAGGCACGACCACAGCCCAGGCTCCAGGCACGACCACAGCCCAGGCTCCAGGCACGACCACAGCCCAGGCTCCAGGCACGACCACAGCCCAGGCTCCAGGCACGACCACAGCCCAGGCTCCAGGCACGACCACAGCCCAGGCTCCAGGCACGACCACAGCCCAGGCTCCAGGCACGACCACAGCCCAGGCTCCAGGCATGACCACAGCCCAGGCTCCAGGCAACCTGTACATTAAAACAACTCTTAATTCATGGGATTAGCAATTTAACACAGCCCTAATCTAGCATCTCATCCTAACTATTTTTGTTGTATACGGGGAATGGGTTAACCTAGCGATTGTTAGTGCTTGGTACTTGGTTCTATGAACATCCTTACTGTACCAACAGCAGTATATTGTTGCTGTTTTACCTTCTTCTGACAAAGGTTGTTTCACCTTCTTCTTACTTATTGTAAGCAGTGATGGGAATAACGGCGTTATAAATAATGGCGGTACTAACGGTGTTACTTTTTCAGTAACGAGTAGTCTAACAGATTGCTCTTCCAATCATTATAACGCCGTTACCGTTACTTCCTAAAAATGTGGCGCGTTACCATAATTTAAGCAGTTTTTTCATCTGACCCACTAGATCTCACTCTCTCTCTTTACTGTTCTTCATTGGTTAGTGGGTACGAGACAATCGCATTAATGATAACGATTGGCTGAGGTATAGTAACATGTCACGGTAAGCCAATCAGAGGTAGAGTTGGGAGGGTTTTGTTTACACACATTCGAAAGCACGCATAGTCGGACACACGACGCAAGTGAGTCAACGTGAAACTGGAATGGCGAACCCAAATAATCCCAAAACAGCCCTCTTTAAATGGAAGGGAAGCCATTACTTTTCCCTCCAAGAAATTAAAAGAAAGAGTGTAAGCGTGAAATGCACATTATGCCACGTCGGTGTCAATTAATTCAAACATCTTTCAACGTTGCGTGCTTCCGTGCATTCCATGCTTCCGTGCATGAACATGCACATGTATTTTGAGTTCCGTTAAAGAGGGGTGGGGGTGGACATGGTGTCCAAATTATTTGACACATTTGATCATTTAACAATGTACTTGAAAGTAACGCAATAGATACTTCTATTTGTAAAGGAGTAACTACTATTTTTGGGAGAAGTAACTAGTAACAGTAACAAATTACTTTTTCAAGTAATTTGCCCAACACTGATTGAAAGTCACTTTGGACTAAAGCATCTGCTAAATGCCCTTAAATTTATATGGAATAAACTGACTGAAGACTCACATAGCTAATGAGAACAGCATCAAAATGCAATACTAATGTACTCATTTACACCTGTTGTTTTGTTGCATATTTACTTAATTCACACCCGTTGCCTTCTCTTCAGCGCACAGCGCTTCTGAGAACAGGAGAACACAAAGCTCTCTGGACGGGCTGGGTTGCTGATTCTATCCTCCCTCTCGACAATACACTTGGCAAACCATAACCCAACCAGTTGTTGTTTACTCTCTGGTGGATTGAGCGGTGGATTGAAAGCATAACACTCAAAGAGGGTTATAACTCACGTATAACAATGTGGAGCACACACACACACACACACACCCACAAGCCGGTTCATTGCTACACTATCAGTATGGGGACTGTTAATGAGTGTTGTTGTGCTTGACCGTAATTCTCTCTCTATGTGCATTGGAAGTAAGGTGTGGTGTGGGACGAGGTGTGTATGTGTGTGCGTGTGCGTGTGTGTGTGTGTGTATGTGTGTGTGTGTGTGTGTGTGTGTGTGTGTGTGTGTGTGTGTGTGTGTGTGTGTGTGTGTGTATGTGTGTGTGTGTGTGTGTGTGTGTGTGTGTGTGTGTGTGTGTGTGTGTGTGTGTGTGTGTGCGCGAGAGCACATGCATGTTTGTATATATTTTTTCGTGTGTATGTGTGTGTGCGAACACAAATGTGCGTGTGTGTGTGAGTGTGTATGTGCATGTTTGTGTCTGTGTGTGTGCATATCTTTTTGAGTGCGTGTCTGTGTGTATGTATGCATGTGTGTGTGTGTGTGTGTGTGCTCGTTTGTGCATGCGTGCGTGTGTGTTTGTGTATGTGTGTGTGTGTGGAGGGGGGATTAAAGTGAACGCAGTGGGGACCTGTGGCATGAGGAGAAACGGAAGGAAAGGCCGACTCTTGTGCACACGGCAACCGATTATTTCTGTCTTTCTTTTTCGTTCTCTCTCTCTCTATTTCTTTTGTATTTCATCACCCTTTTTGCGATGCAGGACGAATGAGGTAGGGAGGGAAGGGGGGGGGGTTGGGGGTGGTCCGCTGTCAGGATGAAGGGAGAGAGAGAGGGTGGAATTAATACCCACAAAAAAAAGTGAATGGTGCGATTGACCTTGTTTGCCTTTGGTTCAGTCGTACGGAAAAATTGTTCAATGATATGGTATGTTTAAGAAATGTGCAAGTAGTATACCTTAAAGTTGGCTGAACAAATCCGTCGATACAATATCTTCAGAATGGAGTCTATTTTTTGGTTTTAAATCCATGATTTAAACTGTGCCAACGTGAACTTTGATTCCAGCTCTACACCTGAAAGAGGAGGATGGCTAACAGAGAACCACTCAGCCGCGTGGCTTCAGGGCCGCGGCTATAGATGACCAAGTGGTTTAACAACTTTACCCCATCAAATAATTTGAATATTAAGAATTGGAGAAATGTGAGAGTTGAGCCTGCCGACCTAACAGGAACATAGGAGTGGCCCCAGGGTAAGACACAAACACACACACACACGCACACACACACACACACACACACACACACACACACACACACACACACACACACACACACACACACACACACACACACACACACACACACACACACACACACACACACACACACACACACACACACACACACACACACACACACACACACACACATACACAGAAATGTCAATTTGACATTTCTGCCCGACGGTGCATTCTGTGGTTACCGTAACCAGCACGATGTATCAGAGAACCGTTTTTCAAACCCACTGAAGAAGAACATGCAAATATTCAGTCATTCATTTTTCCGGCAGCGGAGCCCCTGGTAGAGTTCTCTCCCACCCACCCTTACCGTTGGCTCAAGTGCTGCTGTCAACGCAATGCCAAGGCTTATCAACATGTTCATGCTGGTGAGGCAACCCAGTCTCACACCAACATTTACAATAGCTATGTTGGTCCTGAGCAGAAAATGTAGTAGTCTTACAATAACCACTCGTGAGATGAATGTGAGATCCCTACATTTTATTATTTTCTATAGGCCAAAACGAACAAGGTGTTTGCCATTTATTTTATTCTCAGTGGAAAATGCCATGTTTTGATATAGATTCGGCAGTAAAATGTATTTCGATAAAACTTCAAGTAAAAAAAAAATGTTTTGTTGTCATAATATTCTTTCAGTGATTGTATATTTAGTTTGCTAGTAATTAAAAAAATATTTTCGGTCTCGCAAGAAAATTGGTAGACGCCAGTGTTTTCTATCGTGGTTGCTATGGACACTGCGCTGAAAATGCCATTTCTTCATCTTCTGCAACATGCACACATATATCCTGTATTTAATAGATTTACGTTTTATATGCACACAATATTCGGAATGTCCCCTGAGAAGTTTTATTCTTGGTTCCTGTGATTTTAGCGGGACGCTGTGATGAGAAACATTAATGTATAAAATGTAAGCACAGTTCAGGTTGCTTACAAGTTTATGAGTTCTATGTAAATGTTCATTTACACAAACCTAGATGAGGATTTATACCCAATGGTGCACTTCAGGCATTTACTCATCTAAAGATAAACGATTTAGCCGTAAATAGTTCCACTGGCTAGGAAATAGACACATATTTCAAGGTGCCTTTTGAAGGCAAACCGCAGTTAACCCTTTAATTCGGATGGTGCTGCATGCAGCGCTCAACTATTGTGTTTCTTAGACTTCTTTCTTTCTTTCTTTCTTATTCTCGACAAATTTTGGGATCCACATCTTTCCACAATATTTATCCTAGAGTCTACATTCCACTTTTAAAATGTTAATATACACTTAATATTGCACGCTACCATTCAATTATTAAAAATATTTGTAACTTTTTAAGATATCTACTTTTGAAACTTCAACTACTTCAGACTTTGTAACTTTGTCCATTGTTTACCGTTAACCTTCTTTCACACATTTAACAAATCAACATACTTTGATCTTCAAATATATCCAAACTGATTTTCTATATCATTTATACTTTTTTTCTAAATCAACAGTGTAATATCATACCCGCTTCGTACATTACAGATAGTCATCCGTTGAGGCTAGAGTGTGATGACGTCACAGGCTCCATCTTGGGCTAGAGCGGGTCACAAACCATTTCGGACGTTGCGGAGCCTAAACAACGTCAATAATAAACCTAAAAAAACAATGTCAAGCCTAAACGATTATGTTATTTCTTGTTACACGTGCGCTAGAATGATTAATCCATTGGAAATATGATTCCATTGCAAATTAGACTCTGTTCAAATCCCTTCATTCCATTTCACATTTCTTTACGTATTAAACTATGTGGCTTTACTAAAACATATTTTCAACCTCACTTTGCACTACAGCACTCACCGCATTTTCTGCAGGAAATGCGTTTTCTAGTTAATAAATTCCTTTTGTAATCAATGTGACTCTAGTTAGCATGGACAGATTCGGTAGTGTCACAGCCAAACCTATTTGTGAAAGCAAAACACCAAGCTCATTGATTTAGCGAAGCAGGTTTTGACACAATTCATTAATTGATCATGTGTGAGAGGTCATTCCTCATCCTGAGTGTGTATTGACTATTTCTGTTGAGTGAAATGCTCATTGAAAGATTCCTATTTATGTATGGTGTACCCCTACTGTCCACAAGCCCCCCCTCCCCATATGGATATGTTGTTGCCACGCCCCAGTGGTGGCGGTGTCGTTTACATGAAAGAGGGCTTTAAAATATACTAGAATGATCAATTAGGCTGCCGTAGCCCTACAGAAAGGGAGGCAATGAGGAGGTGACTTAGAGGTAGAGGTCACTAACAAGTGAGCTATAGACCTCGGGTCTCTTTTGTATCAACGAGGGTCTGAAAAGTCACATACAATCTCAATTTTGGGGGCCCTACAAGAAATGTCTCACATAGCCTCAGCTAATGCTCCATCTCGTTGCACCTCACCCAGCGGCTCCCTTGCAAGATCGTGAGCGGAATTTCCTCTCAGACCTACACCCTACCCATCCAACAGGCATATCCTCTTTTTCTTTTCACCCAGACTTCAAAAACTTGGCCACTGGCTGTGTTAACATGTCTTAAGGCCCTGGTATCCATCTCCATTCCCCCGAAAATGGGGAACATGAAACTGCCGGCTGTTTTAGGACCATTTACTCTCCAGTTGGAGGTCCCGCCCCTTTTTCTGCCATTCCAAGATTGCTAGAGATTAATAGAGAGTAATTCATACACATAATCCCCTGGGTCTCGGGAAAGACTTTTTCCGAAATTTGGATTTCTAGCGCTTACCGAAAGAAAGTGTGCCCAAACGGGCAGTTTTTAGACAAAGCCTCTCAAAGTGTGGCCCACAGGACCTAGTGGATCAGAATGTGGTCTAAAAACCGTTTAGGAGACAGGAAGGGCCTACCGCCCTGAGACATGAATACTTTAATTAAAGGGGACCTATTATACTTTTTCGACTTTTATGACCTATAAACGTCGTTATAATGATTGATAGTCATGTTTAACCATACTAAAGTGTCAAATAATGACGTACATGCATTTCGACGTATTCCCTGCTGACAGTCTGGGGTGGCTGTGCCGAGTGCTAAACACTCGGGACAACGTTTGCGATTCAGTTGTTCACATTTCCGGGAAATCATCTACGTAGATGCACTCCTGCCACGCCCCCATATGCCTGGTCAAACTGCCCGCGCGCGCGCTTCAAGGAAGGTAACCAATCACATCGGAGTTGGGTTGGCAGGAGGGGGGCGAGGGGGCGGAGAAGGACGAAACCGAGTGTTTGACAGAGAAGGCTGATGGCGCCCAGATGAGAGGAAGAGTTTCCCGAAAACCGACATAAATTTTTTGTGTATGGTTAAACAGGACTATCAATCATTATAACAACGTTTATAGGTCCATAAAAGTCGAAAAAGCATAATAGGTCCCCTTTAAGGGCCTGACTGTGGTGGGGCCGTGTTTTAGGATTACTGTTAGGTTGGGGTTAGGATTAGGGTCTTCCTTTGCGCTAAGAGACCCAAGACTTTCACAGAAGGATCCCAAGATGCCCCCTGGTTACCTCTTTCTACAAGACAGAATTTGATGATGCTTTTGTACATCTTGTCGCCAGAAGTCTCTATCTTATTCACAAGTCATTCTCGGCTCCCATTAATGGTGTGTTTTTTTTACTTCTTCGTATGACATCTCAGGGAGGGATGACATCACCTCCAGTTAGGCGGGACCACCATGTTTTTTGTAAGTCCTTTAGGCTCCTTTTATTTACAAAAGCCCCATGTCTTTAGCTCATTGGCAAGTGTACCCCTACATCACCTACCAGTCCCGTCACCTCTTGAAGGCTAGCGCCTCCAAACATATCATTTTATTAGAGTTAATGTCAGCCCTCATTAATATAAAAGTAGTCAATAGGACAAACAATTCTTTAATTTGTAACCATCATTTGCGACCATAGCAGTGGCCTGGCTGTCACCCGGGGGCCATGGTAACTTGGAGCTAAGCTGCTTGCCATGACCATTGCACTCAACAACAGAAGTAGTCAACACACACTGAGCATGGATAATAACCTCTCACGCGGCCCTCTGGGAGGTGCTGTTCGGTCCTGCCGCACCTCAGTTTCCGAAAAAAAAAAGTATGCCAGGTCACCTGCCGCCGTCGTTATGGCAACGAGTGCACTATGGATTGGAGAAGAGCTATTGTTTGGAACAAAAGCCGAATAAATCAGTTTTTCTTTGAATTGGTAAATGAATAAAGTGCTTTGTTTGTGTCAATTAACCTTAACGTAGAACTCATAAACTCGTTTGCAAGGTGAACGGTGCTTACTTTGTGAACACTATTGTTCCTCATCACAGCGTCCCGCTCCTGTCACAGAAACCTAGAATCCATATGTTCGGGGGTTGTTCAGAATATTGTGCTCATATAACATGTTCATGTATTAAATACAGGATATATGCGTGCATGTTGCAGAAGATGAAATAATGGCCATAGGTCGTAAACAAGCACATATGTATATAAATATACGATAACTAGGGTGGCGGCGCGGCATTCCCAAAAAAAGTAGGCTCCACATCAACATGTTTTAAATACATAAATAGAATTTCGGTTATTTATTGAAACCCCAAATGCGCACGACAAACCCTGCGAGTTTTACTAACATCGTATAAAATCGCTGAACAAAAATGATGGCCTTTCAGGTCCACCTGAGACCTGAAAGAAAATACGTAATGAATAACAAATTAGACGTCATATACAAACACTGAACGCTGATTATGAATACAATAAATAAAATGGAAAATTCTCATTACAAACCTCACCCCCAAACAGAACAATACACACAAACACCCCCCCCCCCCCCACACACACACACACACACCATAGACATCCAATCATTGTCCAGTAAATATATTAATTGGTACAACATGCTTAATACTTTATGTTTGTTATATAAAGTGTATTTACAAACCTCACCCCCAAACAGAACAATACACACAAACACCCCCCCCCCCCCACACACACACACACACACACACACACAAAGAGACCAATCGCAGACACACATACGCACACACAGACCAATCACACACACACACACACACACACACACACACACACACACACACACACACCACACACACACACACACACACACACACACACCACACACACACACCACACACAAGCACACACACACACACACACACACACACACACACACACACACACACACACACACACACACACACACACACACACACACACACACACACACACACGCCTCTCTGCTCCCTCATTCCATCCCAGTCTGAGACAGGTGCCCTGAGTTTAAACTCATTACTTTAGACAAGGTTTGTAATGGAGGCGAGGAGCCAGCCACACAAGGGTACAGAAATGAAATGAGCGGGGGAAAGGAAGGAAGAAAGACAGAGAGAGAGAAGAGAGAGCAAGATGGATGGAAGAGGGCGAGAGCAATACAAACACAGAGCGTCTGAAACATAAAGGAGGGGGTTCTACTTGTTATTCAAAACCACATCTTCACCTTATCTGACCAGCATCTGAGCTCTGTAACAGAAGTGCAGGTCTAATACAAACAAATAACCAACTCTTATAACATAAAATATATGCATCAACTGGTAGCTACAACCAATGCAAAGTCAGGGAGACCCAGTAAGACGCGCGAAACAGACGCACCTCGTAGGGTTTTAGGGCTCAGACGCCCTGGTTGTAAGCCTCCGCATGTTAATCAAAGTCTGGGCTGAGTGGGCATGTTTTAACGCTGCTGGGGCGGCCCCACGGCGGCGGAGGGCCGGGGACCACCAGGGGGCCATAACCACCGGCCCCCAGACAGCTAAAGGACGTCAATGAGTCGGGGACACGACGGTGACGGCGGCCGCAGCCACGCAGGCGAACGAGGCAACTCATCGATGCGCGATCAATGCGAGCCTGCCAGGTGTGCTCAAAGCAAAGTGATTAACAGCCAGCCGATCGATCGCCATTAACCAATCACGCACACACAACTTACACGCATACGCACGCGCGCACACAAACGTACACGCATATG
>NC_082400.1:2955615-2972951 GCF_031168955.1 Gadus macrocephalus
GAACAGCTTGAGCTGTTTGTTGATTGGTCACCTGAGTCTATGGATAATCATGTTCATTATTGCACTTTAGCCTGTACAAGCCAATTGTTGATTTGTATCTTAAGTACAAGTGTGTGTGTGTGTGTGTGTGTGTGTGTGTGTGTGTGTGTGTGTGTGTGTGTGTGTGTGTGTGTGTGTGTGTGTGTGTGTGTGTGTGTGTGTGTGTGTGTGTGTGTGTGTGTGTGTGTGTGTGTGTGTGTGTGTGTGTGTGTGTGTGTGTGTGTGTGTGTGTGTGTGTGTGTGTGTGTGTGTGTGTGTGTGTGTGTGTGTGTGTGTGTGTGTGTGTGTGTGTGTGTGTGTGTGTGTGTGTGTGTGTGTGTGTGTGTGCATGTGCGTGTTCACACACATGCATTATTTGTTGAAGACACTTCTATAGACTGGCTCTCGTTTAGGCCACATTGTGTGCTATAGAATCATAAGCCTGATGTACTAGGTGCATGGAGACACAGACACATGTACAGTACCACCAAAAAAAAACTACAAAATCAAAGATTCTAAGTAGAAAAGCAATATTGCATTCTCCTAGCCCTCTGTGGTTTTTCTTTATTGGGAAGGTCATTTAATTTGATGTTTCAACAAAACAAAAATAAATTGTGTTCTCTGACTTTGGATCTCAAGCCTTATTCCCCTTGCCGGTACTATAACCTGGACACCTTCATAAGTCAATCGAAGACAGGAGGGATGTTCCACTGAGTAGTGGGGGGGGTAGATACTAAGAGGCCTCTACATATTAGCAACCAAGAAGCCTCATGTTTCAAAGGATTAAAGACTTCTACATGATGACATTTCATATTTTTTTAAAAATTCTCACATACTATACCGTTCATGTTTTCAGTGAAAAGTCACACTTTTATTCAACGGTTTTCAGCTGTGCTAACATAATTGCACAAGGGTTTTTTAATCATCGATTAGCCTTTTAACACGATTAGCTAAACTATGTACCATTAGAACACTGTAGTGATGGTTGCTGGAAATGAGCCTCTGTACACCTATGTAGATATCCCATTTAAAATCAGCCGTTTCCAGCCAGCATAGCTGGAATGACATTTGTAAGTGACCCCAAACTTTTGAACGGTACTGTATACCAGAATTGATATCAACGTTTACCCACCCATAAGAGAATAGGATCCACATGTTAGTGAAAGAGATTGTGTGACCAACTCTTAACTGTCAGCGTGTTGACTAGTAACATGTCGTCTGCTGAATTCATCATTGCATCAAGTGAAGAAATACACTCCCTAACACTGGAATACACCGGCCCGCATGCATCACTGAAACCCAAGATAATGCCCTCACCAAGGAACTCAGCTATATAGTTGCTCAGGACAACCACATATGTTCATGGTTTGTTGAAACAGGGGACGGCTTAGCTCAGGAGGTAGATCTGGTTGGCTGGTAACCAGGAAAGTTGCTAGTTCGATCCCCGGCTCTTCCTATCTGAGTGTCGAGGTGACCCTGAGCAAGACACCTCCCCCTGACTGCTCCTGACGAGCTGGCTGTCGCCCTGCATGGTTGACTCCACCGTGAATGTGTGTATGGATGTAAGTCTCTTGTAAGTCGCTTTGGATAAAAGCGTCTGCTAAATGCCCTCAATGTAAATGTAAAATGTAAATGTAACAGAGGTTGTTTGTCAGGTGTTCCTTCGATCTCTACCTCGTACGAACACCAAAGGGCTGAGGCCTGGTTCAGCCGAGGCCTGGAACAGTTTACGGCTGGTACAGGTTAGGGCTGGTACAGGTTAGGGCTGATACAGGTTAGGGCTGGTACAGGTTAAGGCTGGTACAGGTTAAGGCTGGTACGGGTTAGGGCTGGTACGGGTTAGGGCTGGTACAGGTTAGGGCTGGTACAGGTTAGGGCTGGTCCAGGTTAGGGCTGGTACCACTGGGGCCCGGTACAGGTTAGGGCTGGTACAGATTAGTGATGGTACACCTGGGCCCGGTACAGCTGGGGCCCGGTACAGCTGGGGCCCGGTACAGCTGGGGCCCGGTACAGCTGGGGCCCGGTACAGCTGGGGCCCGGGACAGCTGGGGCCCGGTACAGCTGGGGCCCGGTACAGCTGGGGCCCGGGACAGCTGGGGCCCGGGACAGCTGGGGCCCGGGACAGGTTAGGGCAGGAACAGGTTAGGGCTGGTACAGCTGGGGCCCGGGACAGCTGGGGCCTGGTACAGCGACCACCACCCATACCAGCTGAGGGGAAGGAGTTCCCCCGCAAATACACACAAGTCAGACAGCATCCGCTCACAAGATCCAATCAGGAGAAGCTTCCTCGTTAGCCGCAGCCCAAGCGTGTGAGAAACAAAACAATGCAATGTGGTCTGGAGACTGATCACAGGGTCACCTATTGATTCTGTTACTACGTTGTTTTAATAATCAAGAGTTATCTTTGAATCTGTTACTACGCTGCTTTATCTGAATAATCAAGAGTTATCTCTGAAGATGTTAGGAGGTCCCTTGGCATTTGGGCTGTTGTTGTTGTTGTTGTTGTTGTCGTGGAGATAGGATCCTAGTAAGGATGATTGCTGTAGGGGCTTAGTCGTGCTGGCCACCTGCTTCAAGCATTTGGCCAGGCTGTGTGTGTGTGCGTGTGCGTGTGTGTGTGTGTGTGTGTGTGTGTGTGTGTGTGTGTGTGTGTGTGTGTGTGTGTGTGTGTGTGTGTGTGTGTGTGTGTGTGTGTGTGTGTGTGTGTGTGTGTGTGTGTGTGTGTGTGTCTGGGGGACAGGGCAAAGTATTGTCTGGACACAGCATAGGATAAGGGTAATACACAGGGCTTAAGCTGACCTGGAATGCAAGAATCCCATTGATGAAGCAGAGCGTGTTCATCACCCTATCTGCTCGCAACATGGGGGTACAGAGAGGCTTCTGCCATCTTCCACTCAGCTCAGAGATTTAATCTGTACTTTATTGATATTGTCAAAAACAAAACAGAACTGTGTGCCTGTGTGTGGGTACTAAGTCTATACTATGAACTTAGCATTTTCCTATCGAGATACACAATTAATTCCTGTGCGTTCACACGTGAACACTCAGGGGGTATGGCCGGGCGTACTCCCTCTCATTCAACCACACACGGTGTGAGGGCTAATCTATATGAAGTGCTGTATCTGGGACAGGATGACACCGGGATCATTTTCAACAGGATTTGTAGGTGGAGGAGGGTCATGCGGGGAACAAGGCCTTACTTATCCACTCCTGTGTGTGTTAACTTCCGAGGTCATCTGCTGCTACACTAATGGAGGACACAAAAGAAGCATAGCAGGTCCACCATACAGCTGCTGTTGTCTATAAACCCCTCCCCCGCCCTTTGATGACAGACGCTACACAATCTGTGTCAGTCTGCAGACCTCGTGAACCTGACGTTGAGACTTAACATTTGAGAGGAACACCGTTACCGTAACGTAGTGATGCAGGCCGTCTCTCTCTCTGTCTCTCTCTCTGTCTCTCTCTCTGTCTCTCTCTCTTTAACATGTCGTAACCACCTCCAGTTCTGTTGTGTATGTGCTTAGGAAGTCATTATAAAGATAATTACCTTATCTCAGACGAGGAACAACAAGGCCCGCTCGTGTCTATTCGGACCCGATAAAAGAGAGAGAGGGAGAAAACGAGGTTCGGAGAAGTAGGGAGAGAGAGTTAGAGATACTGACCGTACAGTCCGTCAAGGCAGCGGAAAAGAGACATTGTGATTCCACAGAAGAATGATACTGTATACCTTATGACATGGGTAGACGGGCTCCCTGCGATGTACCTCAGTGTCCTACAGCCTTCCTCAGCACCACCTCAGTGTTTAGCTTGTGTTTGGAGTTTTTTCCCCCTGCCCCTGGTGTCACGCTATAAATCAGATGATTTATAATCTCACCCTGGCAGGATTGTTACTTCTGCTCTTTGTTATTGGGGCAGCGAGTGGCCGTGAGTGACTGCTTGCTCTCCACGGCGCAGTCCAATGACTTTATACAAACAAAACCACCGTCTGCATAATATTGCTTCTCAGACCCAAGACATAGAAACAGGGATTTAATTCAGCCAAGAGATACATGATGTATGCCTGCATTATCTACAACGTACATGATGCTAGTATTATTTAATTCAGATACAGTATATTTTCTCTGCGTCATCATTTTGTTCATCGTAGTATTTACTTACAAATGTCCTCTCTTTGCTATTGTGACAGATTTATACAGTAATACTGTCAGGAGCATTTCTTGTCTGTAAGAGTAAATAAAGTGTTTTAGCAGCATAGGCTTTTAGCATAGGTGTACAGATTGTCAGCCTGTGCTTGATAAATCTGAGGATAAGAGACATTTTGCAAAAGTACTGTGCAGCATAATGTGCAGCATAATTCAAAATGTATTTGCCGCTGTTTTTTTTATAGTTTAATTGACTATTGAAGTCATACATTTGAACAGAAATCTGTAGTCTAATATCTTGCACATAACATTACAAAAAAACTCTGCAAGCATAAGGAAAACATGGGTTCCCAACATTTGACTTTGGGTGTTGTCACCTTTTGCGTACCACCTCATATGCAAACAGATAAATACACCAGCGGCCCCTTTATTCACAATTATTTCTGCAATGGAGGCAAACAGTGAAAAGATAAAGTCAGCAACAATGTCTTATTTAGCAAACATAAATTATCAAAAAACATCAATGGAAAACATTAATTTAGAAAATATGACAGTTACTGTCAATTTGTATTTTATTTTATTTTTAAAAATAGGGTATTTTTCAAGAAAGAAATCCCATATGCAGTACCAGCACATACCACCAGTGTTACGCATACCACAGGTTGAAAAACACTGAACTCAAACATGCAAAACCCAAGCAATTTTTATTTTTAAATTATGTGTGACACTTTTAAATTCATGTTGTGTGATTCCTCCCAGAAGACCTTTTTTTGTTATGATTCTCTTCTCCTCCTCAGGCTGATTAGAGTACAAGGTTAACTGACAGAAGCACAGGCTGCCATGATGCCACCAAGAGAAGTGTCTGGAATAAAAGTGTTCGAGCAGATCAGGGGAATTGAAGCTGCATTTTCTAGGCCACCTTCCTGCTCATCAAAGTTGTTTGTTCGTTGTTGTTTTTATCCCTAATGTGATCGGATATAGGACTGGCTTGTTCTCAAAATCAGACAAACCTTCATGTTGTTACTGATACCACTCAAAGATGATATGAAGAAATCATTATAACTAAATGAAAGAAAAGGATGTGAGAATATGATGAAAGGGAGTGAGTATGAAAACCCTCAAACTTTGTAACCGAAGCTTATAAATCAAATTATTAAACACTTCAAACTTTATTCATATTATTTAATGATTATTACTTTCAATATATGATAATTTGAGAGTTAATAGGTGAAGGTCAAAATAATATGAGCTGCATTAAAGATAGCCGTACACAAAAACGTTTTGTTAAAGTTAATAAACCATTACTGGCAGAGGCAAAACCTAATACACTTCAAATTCCCAGAGTATATAATTTAATTTTAAACAGGGTTATATAATGTGGTCCCTTCAGAATCTCTCTAGATTGAAGGCAGGTGGGAGCGGGGCTGCAGTTCTCCTAGGGAAGATGGAAAACACTGAAGTACAAGTCTGAGAGACATCCTGGAGATGTTGGCCAACAGAGATCACAACAGGATTTAGATGAGGGATCAGGCATCTCTAGAGAACAGGAAGGAGTTAGGCAACTCATCTTCCTGTTCACTCCTAGAATTTCATTCCAAGAATTGTGTCTTATTAGAAAAGTAGGAGGGACAAAACCATTTCTGAATATTCCCAAAGAAAACCCCTGAAGGTTTAAAGGTATACCTTTGTAAACGTACAGCACTATTTAGACCAGTGGCCACTCAAAGCGTACTCAAACTAGTGCCTTGCATTTAACCATTGATGCACACATACATTGACGGCTGTGTCAGCCAAGTTAGGAGTCAGCGAGACCCTCTGGAGCAGTCAGGGTTTGGTGTCTTGCTCAGGGAAACCTTGACATTTTGCTAGTGGGAGCTGCGGGTCGAACCAGCATCTGGAATCCTTAGGGCTGCCAGATAACCCACTCCACCCCTTGAGCCCCTTACCCTTACCATAACCCCAACCCACTTCTAACCTCCTGATCTAATTTCAATTTGATATTAGATAGAAGGTCAAGTGTACATCTCTAAATTGTATCTGCTGTAAGTTGCTGGTTTCCAATGCTAACCCCATCAGTCCCCAGCTGATTCTCTCCCCCTGGTTGTGTTGCAGGAGAACCCGTACATGTGCAGTGACGAGTGTGACGCCTCCAACCCCGACCTGGCCCACCCGCCCCAGCTCATGCAGGACCAGCAGCGCACAGGGCTACTCACCTACTGGCAGACGGTCACCTGGAGCCGCTACCCGGAGCCCCTGCTGGCCAACATCTCCATGTCCTGGAACAAGAGCTTGGAGCTCAGCGGCGACATACAGATCACCTTCGAGTACGGCCGGCCCACCATCATGGTGCTGGAGAAGTCGATGGACTACGGCCGCAGCTGGCAGCCCTTCCAGTACTACGCCGACGACTGCCTGGACGCCTTCAACCTGCCAGCCAAGCAGGTGCGCGACCTGTCGGCCGCCAACATCACACGGGTCCTCTGCACCGAGCAGTACTCCCGTTGGGTGGGCTCCAAGAGCGAGAAGAACGTCACGTTTGAGGTGCGCTCGCGCTTCGCCGTGTTCGCGGGGGTGCGGCTGCAGAACATGGACAACCTTTACACACGCATGGAGAGCATGAAGGGACTGAGGGACTTTTTCACCTTCACCAACCTGAGGCTGAGGCTGCTGAGGCCCGCCCTGGGGGGCACCTATGTCCAGCGGGAAAACCTCCTCAAGTACTTCTACGCCATCTCCAACATCGAGGTACCAGCAAGGTGAGGAGGATCTTCGTTTCACTTGATGGACGTGTGACGCCCTGAGGGGCTTGTTGATGGTTCCCTTACCCTAAAGATATTTACGTATGAGTGAGTGTATGATGTGTATCTGTGTGTGGCTTTCACCACCTCAATATCTAGGATAAGTAGACGCATTGTGAAAATAAACAGATTGAGAAGAAGTTCTTCTCAATCTGTGTATTTGATGGTTCTTCTGAAGAACCATCAGAGACTGGGCAGCGATCAAAGAGACTGGGCAGCGATCAAAACGTAAAAAAAGGGTATGCATTCTTTGCATTGAACTACTGTGTAGCGGAAATAACATACCCCTTGAGTGATGTGATAAAGGGCATCCACTAATCCGAAAAATCACAAATAGAACTGCTGGCTGTCCATGTTTAAAGTTAAATAGCACTATTTGTTCCCTCACGCAGAACTGTCAGATATGTATAACAATCAAGAGACAACTATAGTAACTGCACACACACACACACACACACACACACACACACACACACACACACACACACACACACATACACACACACAAAAACACACGAACTAACACACACACAACACGCAAGCACACAATCACACGCACACGCACACACCCACAAAAACCCTCATGCAAACAACCACACACACTCATGCATACACACACACACAACCCCCCCCACACACACACACACATACACACACACAATAACGCACACACATAAAAGCGAACCTTAATCCGAGGGGCATTTCCAATGACCCCATCTCTCCCAGCGCGGCTCCTGCTCGGCCTGTCATTGGCCTGCTAACCCGATGATTAACGACACAAACACACAGCCACGGTGGTCCAAGCGTTCCCCCCGCCAGCCCCACCACCGCCACTCTCCATGCCAGGAGAGCCGTGGGCGGAGAACCCTTACATGGCAACTCTGTGACAGTGAAGGATGGCCCCTGAGCCGTCAGAGCCTCAGAATTATCATTCCAATCAATACGGCGGGGTGACATTTGAATGGTATTTAACATCCTTGTTCAGAAGGGTCGGGCCTGAAGAGATGGGAGGGAGTAGAATGTGTGTGTGGTGCTGGAGGGGGGCGGGGGCACGGGACGCGTGTGAGTGGTTAACACAGGAGGAGGTGCTGCAGGGGGGTGTCTGTATGTGGTTGGCAGGGGGGTTACGGAGGCCGGGATGGGGGTGTTTGATGAGGTCCTCAGTGGATGCTGAGACAGCATATACGTACACGCTAACAGCTAGCCTTCAACACTCACACACAAAAACAAACACACACACGCACACACACACACACACACACACACACACACACACACACACACACACACACACACACACACACACACACACACAGAAACAGATGCACACAAATGAACACACAGCTACACGCATGCATAAACAGATACGAGCACACACTTTCAGACAAACAGATACACACACACACACATTCAAGCATAGACAGATACAAACAAAAACTTGCACACATAAACAGATACAGAAACACACAAACAAACACACATTTGTGCATACAGATACAAACACACCCGTGCACACAAACTGACACACACACATACACACACACACACACACACACACATACAGCCCTCTGGCACTGTGGAGAAGGCCTGCAGGTATTGATCACAGGCACTTTTTAGGCTCAGCACGGAATCAGAGAGAGAAGGAACCACAAAAAGAAAGAGACAGGGCGAGAGAGGGATAGAGAAAGAGAGAGAGAGAGAGCGAGGGAGAGGGATGGAGAGAGGGAGCGAGGGAGAGAAGAAGAGAAAGAGATAAAGGAGAGAGAGAGAGAGAGAGAGAGATGGAGAGAGAGAGATGGGGAGAGAGATGGGGAGAGAGAGAGAGAGAGAGAGAGAGAGAGAGAGAGAGAGAGAGAGAGAGAGAGAGAGAGAGAGAGAGAGAGAGAGAGAGAGAGAGAGAGAGAGAGAGAGAAAGAGAGGGAAAGAAAGATCAACCTCCACCCAAGGGTGAAACCACGGTGTCCACAGCGATGCCAGAATCTCAGATAACTTTAATGATCAGCTATATTCTACTTTATTTTGAAGTTGATTCACGACTTCTTAGAGTAGTGTTTGTGCACTCGCCACATACAAGCCTTTATCAGCTCACTGTTTACATCCCCAGTGTGATGTCACACCAAATGTGTACTCCATAACCCCTTCGAGAAATCTCTTCATATTTCCCTACTTGCAGAATAGCTTTTTTCCCTCTCTTCTATCTTTTTGACCCCGGTGTCACTTCCTCCCCTCCTGTGCTATCTCAATGCTGTCTAGATGCTATCTAGAGGCTAGCAGTGGCTGCCGCTGGTGGCAGCTGGTGACAGTGTGTGACTGCGCTGGATCTGGTATCAGAGGGGACCCAAATATAGCCCCGCAGCGATGACTGAGACCAGTCCGTCTTCCGTCCCACCCACCATCCCACCCCGGCCCCCCACACCTCCGTAACATAATCACTAATCAATAAGCTATTCTGGGCAACCTGCAGGACAGGGGGGGGGGGGGGTCCTCGCTAGTACAGTACAATCAGGAGTGTCTGAAGCTTACGGCTGGGAAATTGATTTTGGGGGGTTGGCGGGGGGTGATGGAGGGTCGGGGGGCTAGACGATTAGTCAATGTTCCTTGGACAAAGGCCTAAGCTATTTCATCTCATCTCATCTGGCCTTAGTAACATATTGGGATTTCCAATGCTTAAATTTGAATAATGAATATTCCACTCGAACCGTGGGGCTTCGCATGGGCGGGCGCAGGGGCCAAATGGGTTTTATGTGATCAAGAGCGAGTGGCAGTGTACCCGCAGGTCACCACAGTAATAAGATACGCTGATGCTATCGACGGTAGGAAGGGGGGAGCGCTGGTACTGGCTTCCTGGCCGGGTTATATGTCCCCAGGCTCCTCAGCTCCCTCCAGCTAGAAACCGCCTCAAAAGAAACGATTATTTAGTTAACGCAAGGCAATGGACTAAGTTTAGTACGCAATGACAGAACAGAGAAGAAAGACAAAACTATGATCCAAGCTCTGAGATCCCATTTGTCATCTTCCCGGGATGAGAGCAGGTTGTTTTTGGCTGTGTGTGTTTAATCTGACACTGCGTTGTCAGAGTGACTGGCTGTGCCCTAAAGAGCTGGCAGAGCAGGTGTGCGGGAAGCCAGGTAGTCAGGACTAAATAGTGCTGCTTTATCAATAAATGCGTAACCTGATAGGCCATTAAGTGCCAACGCAGGAAAGGGAGGTTTGATGCGATGGGTGGGTGGTGGTAAGTTTAGATTTGTGGATGTGCTGAAGTCAAGTCAAACTAGATCTCTTTATGGGCTGAGCGAGGTCGCACAAGGTAGAGGACAGCCAAGGAACGGAGTAAGGGATTGACGAGCACAGGGTGGGGGGGGAGGAAGAAGAAGAGGAAGGGCGGGGTGGACAGAGTGAGGTCGATAGAATATTATAGGATTCAGCATAACATTCGTTGTACTGCAAAGAAAACCTCAAGGTTGCCTATAATGAGCTCCTAGACAGCATGCATACAAAACTTAAGTTACATTTCGTTTTTTTTGTGTCCAAAAAGAATTGGACCCAGTAGAGCACTCTGGAGGTTGAGCTACACTTTTCAAATCCATCTTGTTCAATATCATGGATGTGCCACGGGGAAGTCATCGCCCAGCATCAAAGAGAAGAAGTAGAGGAGGAGGAGGAGGAGGAGAAGGGCAGAGATGTGTTAACCCTCTGTCATCATTTACATCAGTGGAATTAGATTTGCTGGCTCAGGCCTATTGGTAAGCATCCATGCTCCCCCCGTCTCCTCATCCCCACCCGCCGCTCGCCCATCTGTCAGCAGATCCTCACTGGACGCTGGAGTCCGACTACAGAGTGGACGGCAGCCTGTAGTCTGTATTATGGATTAGGAGGGAGGTCGTGGATTGGGCCTGTGTAATCAAATAAGCTGCAGGTTATAGACTGGCTCTTTATAATGGAATAGAGGCAGGACTTTGGGGCCCAGGAAGAGCCACCTAAGTGGATCAGAGCCGGGAGGCCAAAAGAGGGACTAAGACGTAGACTGTTGGAAAGTTGGTGAGAATGAAGAGCAAGGACTGCATGGGCGCTTCAGTCACCCTTCACTCCTTCCTCCGGTATCATTGGACAGCCATGGAAGGTAACATTATGGAGAAGATAAGCACTTGGTTTAACTCTTGGCTTCACTAGCAATCAACTTTCCGACGGCTAAAGACACAAACATGTGGGTTGTGGATAGGGACTATCCCAGGTACTTTTTGCAAAGTCCCTTAATGCTAGTGTTAGGTCCCTAATTTCAACAAATATAACTGATAGATGAATTCTATCAGCAGGATAACACAACGTCCGTAATGAAAGACAGGATCTTGTTTGGTAGGCCTCATCATGTCGCCGTTCTGACCTGTAATTAAGTTTCATGGTTGGCTCGACGAAATAGCAAGTGCTATAAATGCAAATGCTCCTTCTTCCTCCTTCTTGGTGGTTGTACAGGAGCGTGTTGGTTCACGCCTGCGTCTTGTTTGTCTGTGTGGTGCGTGCACGTCTGTTTCTCCCCCCGCTCCTTCCTCCGCGCCCCCTGCTGTGAAATCTAATGTGCTCAGAGGTTTAAATGTTTCTTCTCAGTCTCTGCTAGAGTGGACCAGAATAGACTTAGGAAGCAAACGGAGGGAACAGAAAGCCTGCAGCGGGTGCCTTTTGGATTAGGATTCTGATTGCACTTTAGAATAACTGTGACTTCTTTTCTATTGTAAAGCAGAAGTTAAATCCTCTATTGTGATGCATTGTTCATGCATTACTATTATGAATAACTATTAGGGAGCTATTCATAATCAGTTTAATGATGACCAAGTTAATGATGACATCTTTTTGCAATTTGTTTTATTTTGATAATAAAAACTCAATTCATGATTAGTTTAGGTAGGAGAATCTAAAGTGAAGACTATCTATGCCTTACTTAGCAATTATTAATGACAGCTACTGGCTGTACCTATCAATTCAGGTGGTAAGAGATCATGAGTCAAGTCTTCTGTGTGAGGACATCTAAAGTCAGGAGGACTATCTATGACTTACTTAGCATTTAAAAATGACATTAAAAGACTGAAAATGCCTTGTGTGTACAATTACAGCTGTTCCAAATAATGATAGGTAGTACGTTAAAGTTCTCACTTTAAATGAGCTCACACAAAATACTTCAATTCGATTCAATTCAATTCAAATCACTTTATTCATCCCCAAGGGGCAATTAAACTAGCAGTAAACCTGAATGTATCATGAATTCCTGTTATTTATTAATTCTAAAAAATTATGAAGAATTATTATATAAATAGTTTGTAAATCATCAACTTCAACGCTTCATAGATGATCCTGTAAACCCCTTTCTCAGTATCTCATGTATATGTATTACTAATTATTAATTGCGTACTGAGTATTGATGTTGGAACAAGACTTTATAAATGCTTAGAATTCTCTATTTACTACTACTTTATTTCTGCTTTAGAGTTGCAGTTATTCTAGAGTGCAGCAATCACCAGGAAAACAATAAAAGGACTTGTTATGTTACATAAGCAATCTGAAGAAGGAGCAAGCATGATGGGGCAGAAGAGGAACACACTCCTCTCCCTCCTCCTCCTCCTCCTCCTCCTCCTCCTCCTCCCCCCCTCCTCCTCCTCCTCCTCCTCCTCCTCCTCCTCCTCCTCCCTCCCTCCTCCTCCTCCCCCTCCTACTCCACCTTCTCCTCCTTCTCCTCCTCCTACCCCTTCTCCTGTAGAAGTAGGCAGAACAGAGGCTCTCTATCCGCTCTCTTTCTCTCTCTGGCTTTATTTCTCTCTGTCACTCTCTGGCCCTCTTTTGTTGTTTTCTTCTTTGAGCCTCTGGTCTTTTTTAAGGTCTTGATTATCCATAGTATCGTGTGACTTTGACTTTGAAAACTGTCACACTGATTTTGAATTATGCCAAAGTTTTCTTTTGTGTCCTTTTTCGTTTGAGAGTGAAGGTGAGAGGATGGGATGTAAGCCTGGGGATCAGGATAGAGAGAGAGCTAGAGAGAGAGCGAGAGAGAGAGAGAGAGAGGGAGAGAGAGAGAGAGAGCGAGAGAGAGAGAGAGAGAGGGAGAGAGAGAGAGAGAGAGAGAGAGAGAGAGAGAGAGAGAGAGAGAGAGAGAGGGAGAGAGAGAGAGAGAGAGAGAGAGAGAGAGAGAGAGAGAGATGATGGATTAACTTCTAGTTTCATGAGACTAGCTGGGGAGCCACTGATTCTGTGATGAATGATGTTAGCCATGTGAGCTTCTGTAAATATTATTCTATACCTGGCTGCTGTGGAGCGGTCTACCACCTGCTTCTCTCTAGAGCTCTTCATCCTCTTCCTTGTATTCATCCAATCCCATTGCTTTGACCAGTAATTGGCCCACTTCATCAGGAACAGCACACCTTTGCCCATGCATGACAATGACGTTTACATGGTCTGATCTGGGTTGTGAACACATGTTCACATTTGACAAGTAGGGTTCATTTCTTGACCTATACATGGAAACACTCATGGCCCCTCTGTCCCTTTGAATGCGTCTGTATGTGTGAGGAAGCCCCTCCCACTCTGCCTCCCCCTCTCTCCCCCGCCCTCCTCTGTTCTCTACCTCTGGGATGGCTTAGGCCTGGAAACAGATCACTTTTTAAATCATTCATGAGCATCTCTCCGGAAACGAAAGGCATGCAGAAACCTGGGAGGGGGGGCTTATGGGAGGGGAGGGGGACGCGATGAAGAATGTGTCGTTGGCCGGTTTCATACCCGGTGATTTATGACACAACGGTTGTAACTGATTTGATAATAGAGGTTTATAATCCCCTCACAGGAGGTGGAAGAAGACAAAAAAAAACGTAAGTCAGCAATATTCTCATTTGACTTTTCCCCTTTTTGCTGCCGTAGATTAACTTCTGTTTCTTTCCTTTAATTCTTTTCTTCATAAAACCCTCATTGTGACTTTCTCCTGTCTTCTTCTCCTCTTGACTCAAAATATTTCAGCCTATTCCTGTAAACACCTTCAGAGCTCCTGGTAGAGCCTTCACTGGGCGGGGAGAGGAGGGGTGAGGAGGGGTGAGGAGGGATTCTCCTGGTAGAGCCTTCACTGGGCAGGGAGAGGAGGGGTGAGGAGGGGTGAGGAGGGGTGAGGAGGGGTGAGGAGGGATTCTCCTGGTGCTACCAGCTGGGTTCATGCTGAAAAGCATGCTGGGAATTGAAAGTGAGAGAACATGAGGTGGAGAGAGAGTGCACGCAGAAGAGTGACGGAGAGAGTGATTGAGAGAGAGAAGGAGGGAGAGCGAGAGAGAGAGAGAGAGAGAGAGAGTGAGAGTGTCCTTGGAAAGACGGTTTGTTCTCTGTCAGCCAGATTAATTAGCATAGTATTACTATATGACGAGGGGTGTTCAAAACCCGCAATGGGTGTGCTACAGTAGAACTGTCCCTGTGGGTGTAGACAGCCAGGATAAACAACACATCAACAGGAAGGAGGGATGAGAGGGGGCTGAGCCACAGACAGGTAGTCCCGTGTTGTATCTGTGGATGTCATTTAAACGGCATGTGTTGGTAACTCACTGAAGGACAGTGTGGAGGTTTGAAGGTCAAACTACTTTTCTATTCATTTATTCTTTATAATTGAATCACCAAGACACCTGGAAGTACACATCGAGACGTTAAGAAATAATATTGTTTATTTTATATAAGAAGTTGTAATCAAAACAACACAAACAATTACCAACCACTTTTGGGGATTCTTTTAGAGGGTATCGGGTCATTGCAAATTATATTACCAAGCAAACTTATTTGAACGTAATGTTCTGTAATTGTGCACTCCTACATCTCAAAGCTTTTGTGAACCATTTCTATCTTTAAATATAACTTTGAGTAGAAAATAAAAAGGCCCCAAGTTTCAGTCTTGCTGCTAATTGTCCAGCTAACTGGGTGTGTGGTTTGAAGCTATATATTCCCTCCCTCCTTCCTCTCCTCTGATCTTCTTCTTCCTCCTCCTCTCACCTCCTCCTCTCCTGGCCAGGGGCTGAAGGGAGATCATTCCCTTTCTCTCTCTCTCTCTCTCCTCTCTCTCTCTCTCTCTCTCTCTCTCTCTCTCTCTTCTCTTCTCTCATCTCCTCTTTCTCTCTCTCTCTCTCTCTCTCTCTCTCTCTCTCTCTCTCTCTCTCTCTCTCAAATGCTAATGATGTTCCTTCAGTCTCAGGATTGTGGCTGGATAATTATATTAACCCTTGTCCTCTGGCTGATCTTAGCTAGGGTGTTCCAAGCTCCACACCAGGATAAAGACCACACCAGCCCCGGCCATCCCTCCCTGGCTGCCACCCTCCATGGAGGGATCCCATTTCTACCCCTTACCCTTCCCCTTACCCTCCCCCTTGTTTTGAAGGGTAAGGGTAAGGGGTAAGGGGTAGAAATGGGATTGGGCCTTAGTATACAGTACACACTGTGGGCATGCTGGTGCTAGGATCCCGGATGCTCGATTTAGCATTTTAAATATTAATTCTATCATTTGAGAAAGATTGTGGAATCGTTTATGTAACACTTCGCTGTGTCGGTGTCAAAACTGAGAAGAAAGAGGGTGTGTAAAATAATTGTAGACTAAGGAGATTGTATCTCACTACCACCTGAATAAACTGAAACAGAAGTGACTAAAGGAAGTGTGACCCAACCTGAACAAACGCTCTAACTGCTCAATGTGTGAGTGGAGGAACAACTCTGATGATCATGTTGTGCTCGTTCTTCCTTCTGCTCTTCTGTTCGGTAGGCGGGAGACTCATATGTTAATTGCTGGATGAATAAAGTATTTATCTTAAGATCCTTGTTCACAGGTGGATGTTTACTATCAATGACAACTATTACGATTATAAACAGCATAGTCACAAAGTTAGAGGAGGAAAATACAAATCATATGTGGCTGAACAGGGTGCACAGAGGTTAAAACAGTGTACTTGTTTTGCAAATAAGTTGAACCAACTAGTGAGAAATGAGACGCGCAGAGCGGTAGGTTTGAGTGTGCGCAATGCAGGATTTGAACAATTTAATTATATTCCGTTATACACACGCTATATAAACCCTCACACCATCATGCATGCACATTTTAATGAACCCTCGCTTACTTACACACATCCCCACACATTCACCCACACACTCACACCACACACAGATACACAAACACGCATTGGGCCCTATTTTAACGTTCTGAAACGCAAGTGAGAAGCGCCAAGCGCAGTAGCTTTGTTGGCGGTTCTATGGCGATGTTGCTATTTTACCGGCTCTTGCGCCCGGCGCAAATCTAAAAAGGGTTGGTCTGAAGTAGCCTAATTACCCGTAGGTGTGGTTTGGGCGTAATGTGCAATAAACCAATGAGAGTGCCATCTCCCATCCCCTTTAAGAGCCATGAGCGTATTTAAATCTGACGAGTTGATATTTTCACAGCGCGTTTGTAGTCTCCGATGAGACAGATGCATGGCCACCACCTCAAATGGCTCAGTTTATGGCCAAATAATATGGCCTAATTCACACATGGAATAGCGTTTTCGTCGACAACGTTCAGAAGTACTGAGTCCTCAAATAAATGTTGGCAAAGAAAACTTAACACACATATGATATGCGGTAACTGTGGTTCTATTTAATAATATACGCAATACATTAACAAACATCGTTTCTTACCAGTATTGTATGCATTATCGTTATCGACTTCCTAATATGCATGTGTCCCCCCGTTAATATACATTGCCATGGACTGTATTATGCGTTACGTGTTTAGTTTGCGTGTGTTTAAACAGATGGACACACACGCGAGCGCCCGCATTCATTCATTCTTTTCAACACTTACTCGCAGTAAAACAATATTTTCTCTTGATCAAAATCCTCATCAATCCTAAAAGTTTTGGGCTTGTGCACGATGATATGTGTTTGCTGTACGGTGTTTGCAGATGCATTGATTTAAAAGTACCAAACTTATTATTGCTGTATCAGCTGTTCTTTCCCAAATAATCTACCAAGAATGTGCAGCTAGGTAGATGAGAGAAGCAAAGTGTATGCGCGAGGTGCACAAGCAATTTTATGCATGCGCCCTTAAAATAGCATCTGAACAATGCGCAACTGACTTTTAAACCAGGTATTTCCTGGTTTGTGGCGCAATTGTTTTCTGAAACTGCAAAATAGCACCAGGGAACGTTTGCGCCAGAGCACGCCTCCTCCTTTCGCCAGAACCGCCCCTTGGGGGCGCAAGATCATTACCTAATTTACCGACGTGTGGCGCTGGAGGGACAAAGAACGCTCTACGCCAGTTGCAAACTAGCAACGGCACATGCGTCAGTGTAGAAAGTCAATTGCGCTGGATGCAAGATAGGGCCCATTGGCTCACACACACATACCC